>NW_027456279.1:300000-442443 GCF_040206685.1 Ascaphus truei | reverse complement strand
GAGGTCCTAGTAGGTAGGCTCGTCTTCTCTCGGGTTCGTTCGTCAGCTGGGTGGGCAGACTGGAAGGGTTCTGTAGGCAGGCCCAGGACTTTAGCAAGTTGTTCCATGTCCTCGGGGTGGCCTTAATGTTAGGAATTTGCCCTTGTGGGGGACAACCAATTTGAAGGGAAATCACCATTTGTACTTTATCCCTTTTTGACGTAGAAGCAATGTGAGGGGGCGAAGGGCTTTGCGGCGGTCAACAGTCAGTTTAGAAAGGTCATTATAGACCTGAAGCTGCTCGCCTCGGAACGCGATCGTGTTCCTCTCTCTACTTGCTTCTGATCAGCTTTTCTTTAGTCGAGTAGCTGTGGAGACGCACGACCCGCGTCCCGCCGGCGGTTAGGGTCCTCAGATCGTGGGCCCAGAGCTCTATGCGCTCTTTCTATTTCCAGGTACCGCGGCTCGAGGTCTGGACAAATGGATAGGAAGAAGTCTACCAGGTAGGGCGCAGGTGTGCAGGTAGCACCGCTTCGGGGATGCCGCGGATGCGCAGATTTTGGCGGCGATCTCTGTTTTCCTGGTCTTCCAGGCCATCCCGCAAGGTATTTATTTCATGGCCCAGATGTATGATTTCGTCGTCGGCCTCTGATTGATGGTGCAGGGCCTCGTCTAGTCTGGTCTCTAACGTAGTGGTGCGTTCTTGCAGGCCGTGAATGTCCTGCCTGATTTCTGCCACCGCTTCTTTAATGTTGGCTTGTAGAGAGCGCTGAAGTTTGGCGTGGAGATCTTCCAGGTACTCTTTCGTGATCCTGCCGTCTGCGGAGGGAGGGGACTCGGCAGGGCTGGTTGGGTCTGAGAGGCCTTGTTTGCCTCGTGAGCCCGGAGTCTGGGCGCCATCTTGTCATTTTCCCCCCGCCTCAGCGGGCCGCTTCGCGGGGGTAAAAAGTTGCTACCTTCCCTGGATCGGGTTTTTTTTTCCCCTTGTTAGCCATCCCTCCGGGTTCAGGGACCTGTTAGGGCTTTTTATGTGTTTTAGTCGGGCCGAAATTCGCGGAAATTAGGGTTTATTCAGAGGGTTCTCCGGAGCTCTTCTTTACCCAACCGTCCTGGATGACGTCATCGACACGCCGGTGGTAGATCATTTTTAATAACTGCATCTGATACTTGTTATGTCTTGATTTAGATTGAAGATGTTTGAATGCCTATCGCCTTATTTGAGCTCGTTCAGTATATTTAATTGACTGTAAGGAAACGTTTCACACCTGATAGTAATTCTGTAGGGACGGGGGGACAAGAATGTCACAAGTAATAACTGGGACACATGAAAAAAGTATTTATAAAAACAATCGACATCACTTTAAAAATAAATATGATACGGTTATTTATCTAGCAGCGTCCCCATTTAGGCCTGGGACACAGTTCAGGGAGCGGCGCTGGGCAGCGCTGACATACTAAGGCCTGGGACATGGTGCAGGGAGCGGCGCTGGGCAGCGCTGACATACTAAGGCCTGGGACATGGTGCAGGGAGCGGCGCTGGGCAGCGCTGACATACTAAGGCCTGGGACATGGTGCAGGGAGCGGCAATGGGCAGCGCTGACATACTAAGGCCTGGGACGTGGTGCAGGGAGCGGCGCTGGGCAGCGCTGACATACTAAGGCCTGGGACGTGGTGCAGGGAGCGGCGCTGGGCAGCGCTGACATACTAAGGCCTGGGACAACAGTTCAGGGAGCGGCGCTGGGCAGCGCTGACATACTAAGGCCTGGGACATGGTGCAGGGAGCGGTGCTGGGCAGCGCTGACATACTAAGGCCTGGGACATGGTGCAGGGAGCGGCGCTGGGCAGCGCTGACATACTAAGGGCCTGGGACATGGTGCAGGGAGCGGCGCTGGGCAGCGCTGACATACTAAGGCTGGGACATGGTGCAGGGAGCGGCGCTGGCAGCGCTGACATGCTAAGGCCTGGGACATGGTGCAGGGAGCTGCGCTGGGCGGCGCTGACATACTAAGGCCTGGACATGGTGCAGGGAGCGGTGCTGGGCAGCGCTGACAATACTAAGGCCTGGGACGTGGTGCAGGGAGCGGCGCTGGGCAGCGCTGACATACTAAGGCCTGGGACACAGTTCAGGGAGCGGCGCTGGGCAGCGCTGACATACTAAGGCCTGGACATGGTGCAGGGAGCGGTGCTGGGCAGCGCTGACATACTAAGGCCTGGGACATGGTGCAGGGAGCGGCGCTGGGCAGCGCTGACATACTAAGGCCTGGGACATGGTGCAGGGAGCGGCGCTGGCAGCGCTGACATACTAAGGCCTGGGACATGGTGCAGGGAGCGGCGCTGGGCAGCGCTGACATGCTAAGGCCTGGGACATGGTGCAGGGAGCTGCGCTGGGCGGCGCTGACCATACTAAGGCCTGGGACATGGTGCAGGGAGCGGTGCTGGGCAGCGCTGACATACTAAGGCCTGGGACGTGGTTGCAGGGAGCGGCGCTGGGCAGCGCTGACATACTAAGGCCTGGGACATGGTGCAGGGAGCGGCGCTGGGCAGCACTGACATACTAAGGCCTGGGACATGGTGCAGGGAGCGGCGCTGGGCAGCGCTGACATACTAAGGCCTGGGACATGGTGCAGGGAGCGGCGCTGGGCAGCGCTGACATACTAAGGCCTGGGACATGGTGCAGGGAGCGGCGCTGGGCAGCGCTGACATACTAAGGCCTGGACACGGTGCAGGGAGCGGCGCTGGGCAGCGCTGACATGCTAAGGCCTGGGACACGGTGCAGGGAGCGGCGCTGGGCTGTGCTGACATACTAAGGCCTGGGACATGGTGCAGGGAGCGGCGCTGGGCAGCGATGACATACTAAGGCCTGGGACGTGGTGCAGGGAGCGGCGCTGGGCAGCGCTGACATACTAAGGCCTGGGACATGGTGCAGGGAGCGGCGCTGGGCAGCGCTGACATACTAAGGCCTGGGACGTGGTGCAGGAGCGGCGCTGGGCAGCGCTGACATACTAAGGCCTGGACATGGTGCAGGGAGCGGTGCTGGGCAGCGCTGACATACTAAGGCCTGGGACATGGTGCAGGGAGCGGCGCTGGGCAGCGCTGACATACTAAGGCCTGGGACACGGTGCTGGGAGCGGCGCTGGGCGGCGCTGACATACTAAGGCCTGGGACACGGTGCAGGGAGCGGTGCTGGGCAGCGCTGTCATACTAAGGCCTGGGACGTGGTGCAGGGAGCGGCGCTGGGCAGCGCTGACATACTAAGGCCTGGGACACGGTGCAGGGAGCGGCGCTGGGCAGCGCTGACATACTAAGGCCTGGGACACGGTGCAGGGAGCGGTGCTGGCAGCGCTGACATACTAAGGCCTGGGACATGGTGCAGGGAGCGGTGCTGGGCAGCGCTGACATACTAAGGCCTGGGACATGGTGCAGGGAGCGGCGCTGGGCAGCGCTGACATACTAAGGCCTGGGACATGGTGCAGGGAGCGGCGCTGGGCAGCGCTGACATACTAAGGCCTGGGACGTCGTGCAGGGAGCGGCGCTGGGCAGTGCTGACATACTAAGGCCTGGGACATGGTGCAGGGAGCGGCGCTGGGCAGTGCTGACATACTAAGGCCTGGGACATGGTGCAGGGAGCGGCGCTGGGCAGCGCTGACATACTAAGGCCTGGGACATGGTGCAGGGAGCGGCGCTTGGCAGCCCTGACATACTAGGGCCTGGGACATGGTGCAGGGAGCGGCGCTGGGCAGCGCTGACATACTAAGGCCTGGGACATGGTGCAGGGAGCGGCGCTTGGCAGCGCTGACATACTAGGGCCTGGACATGGTGCAGGGAGCGGCGCTGGGCAGCGCTGACATACTAAGGCCTGGGACATGGTGCAGGGAGCGGCGCTGGGCAGTGCTGACATACTAAGGCCTGGGACATGGTGCAGGGAGCGGCGCTTGGCAGCCCTGACATACTAAGGCCTGGGACATGGTGCAGGGAGCGGCGCTGGGCAGCGCTGACATACTAAGGCCTGGGACGGGGTGCAGGGAGCGGCGCTGGGCAGCGCTGACATACTAAGGCCTGGGACGTGGTGCAGGGAGCGGCGCTGGGCAGCGCTGACATACTAAGGCCTGGGACATGGTGCAGGAGCGGCGCTGGGCAGCGCTGACATACTAAGGCCTGGGACATGCTGACGCTCATGCTCACCTGCTCAAGCAGGAGATTTTTCAGCGGGTGGGAGGCTTTAGGGAAGATAGCAGCGCTGAGATATCCGGGGACGATAGCAGCGCTGGGATATCCCGGGGAAGATAGCAGCGCTGGATATCCCGGGGAAGAGAGCAGCGCTGGGATATCCAAGGGAAGATAGCAGCGCTGGGATATCCCGGGGAAGATAGCAGCGCTGGGATATCCCGGGGAAGAGAGCAGCGCTGGGATATCCAAGGGAAGATAGCAGCGCTGGGATATCCCGGGGAAGGGAGTAGCGCTGGGATATCCCGGGGGGGGGGGGGGGGGGAGATAGCAGCGCTTGGATATCCCGGGGAAGAGAGCAGCGCTGGATATCCCGGGGATTTGCAAAAGGGATAATACAAATTGTTTTCCCAATACCTCAGAAAGGATTTTTTTGCAGTAAATATCTAACGGATATTTCTGAAATCGCCTTAGCTAACTTTGATCTGGTTGCATATTTCTTGTCGCCACGTAGAATTCTGCGCTGTTGCGGTAGTTGAGCAATGTCGAAGCCTGCACGGACGTGTTACTAGTTTCCAGCCAAATATCGTTGATATTTATGTTTTAATTGGCTGGCAGGCACACAGGTAAAAACCACCTTGTGTACTGTACTTGAAGTATTTATGACATTAATTATCTCGGAGGTTACGCGAGGAGACGTAGAATCTGGGTGCTGGGGGGATTTTCTCAGTGACGTTTGGGCCGTTTATATAAGCACTTACCTAACTGAGAATGGATAGGTATGATAGCATTATATGTTGCTTGTATGGAATTTAATTTTGTGTGTACTGCTGCGGCACAGTTTATTCGAGCATTTGCCCGTTCTGTGCCGCAGCAGTAGCCTGGCGCGCGCCCGAGTGTGACGGGCGCGCGCCGAAGCAGCGGAAGAGCGCCCTCCGATCGGGGCGCTCTCCTCCCGCTGCCGGGTCCGCGGGTCCCCCGGAACCCCCTGCCGCCGTCCCGCAGATCGCGGGACACCAGGGCTCCCTCGGGGAGCCCTGGACGCGCGTGCAGGGGGCGCAGGCTCCCGAAGACGCGTGACCGCGCGCGTCTATGACGCGCGGCACGCCGAGGGGCGGCCACTAGCAAGCCGGGAAATCTCCCGGCTTGCGGATCTGGCCGCACTGCGATAAAGTGTGTCGCCAGTGTATACTTCCACTGCCACTAAACACATCTTAAAAACAGATATTAAAATGTCTTTGAGGCTGCAATGTTGTTGAGTGCTTGGACTTCAGAGTAATTCCCCCCAACAGGTCAGGTTTTCAGGTTAGTCCCAGATTCTGCACAGGCGGCTCAATGAGAGGCTCAGTCGAAGATCTGATCTGATTGAGCCACCTGTACTGAACCAGGGACTGATTGAGCCACCTGTGCTGAAGCAGGGACTGATTGAGCCACCTGTGCGAAGCAGGTACTGATTGAGCCACCTGTGCTGAAGCAGGGAATGATTGAGACACTTGTGCTGAAGCAAAGTCTGATTGAGCAACCTGTGCTGAAGCAGGGACTGATTGAGCCACCTGTGCTGAAGCAGGGACTGATTGAGCCATCCTATTGCGAAGCAGGGACTGGTTGAAGCCACCTGTGCTGAAGCAGGGACTGATTGAGCCACTTGTGCTGAAGCAGAATCTCATTGCGCCACTTGTGCTGAAGCAGGGATACATTGAGCTACCTGTACTGAAGCAGGGACTGATTGAGCCACCTGTGCTGAAGCAGAGTCTGAGCCACCCGTGCTGAAGCAGGATACATTGAGCCACTTGTACTGAAGCAGGGACTGATTGAGTCACTGTCACGGTAGCTTATGACAGGCTGTAATTTACACCAAACATATATATAAATATATATATTTGTGAAATCACTGTATGTCTGCGTCCCAAGGGTCAATCGCATTGGACCTTGGGCCTGTCACTCCTGCTCAGGCCATGCCCGCCCCCGCACACCTCTCATTGGCCTACGTCCAACACCAATGCCACACTGTCCCACCCCTCACTGACTCTCATTGGCCTGCGTCCAATGCCCGCCCCCGCACACCTCTCATTGGCCTGCGTCCCACCCCTCACTGACTCTCATTGGCCGGCGTCCAATGCCCGCCCCCGCACACCTCTCATTGGCCTGCGTCCCACACCTCACTGACTCTCATTGGCCTGCGTCCAATGCCCGCCCCCGCACACCTCTCATTGGCCTGCGTCCAACACCAATGCCCTAATACTTTCCACACTGTCCCACCCCTCACGCTTTGCTTTTGCAACACCTAATCCTCTAATCCTCAACCTGCTCTGGGGCCACGCTTACAGCTATCAAAACCTTCACGTCTGCTACCACAGACTGCCGAATCAGGTACAGCAGTGTTTCCCAAACTGTGCGCCGCGGCGCCCTGGTGCGCCGCGATCAGGGCCGACAGCAGCGGGGAAACAAGGGCTGCTAGCTCATTAAAAAAAAAAAAAAAAAAACCTCTGAGGGGAAGCAGAGGAGCGGTCACGTGACCGCTCCCATCCAATGGGGCTGCAGCCTGCCCGGCATTGTAACTGCAGAGCCACCAGACAGCACCAAGGTGTGTGTGTGTGTGTGTGTGTGTGTGTGTGTGTGTGTGTTGTGTGTGTGTGTGTGTGTGTGTGTGTGTGTGTGTGTGGTGTGAAAAACGGGCTGCAGGGGGTGTGTGTGTGTGGTGTGTGTGTGTGTGTGTGTGTTGTGTGTGTGTGTGTGTGAGAAGAAAACGGGCTGCAGGGTGTGTGTGAAAAACGGGCTGCAGGGGTGATGTGTGTGTGTGTGTGTGTGTGTGTGTGTGTGTGTGTGTGTGTGAAAAAACGGGCTGCAGGGTGTGTGTGTGTATATATGTGTGGTGTGTGTGTTATATGTGTGGTGTGTGGTGTTGTGTATATATGTATATATGTGTGTGTATGTGTGGGTGTGTGTATATATATATATATATATATATATATATAATGTGTGGTGTGTATATATGTATGTGTGGTGTGTATATCTACTATATATTTCTGAAATGTCTGTATGTTTGTCTGCATGCCCTGTGTCCCTAGGGCCAATCGCATTGCACCTTTGGCCTGTCACGTCTCACCTCAACACTGTCCCACCCCTCACCACACTGTCCCACCCCTCACTGACTCTCATTGGCCTTCGGCCAACACCACTGCCACACTGTCCCACCCCTCACCCCACTGTCCCACCCCTCACTGACTCTCGATTGGCCTTTGGCCAACACCACTGCCACATTGTCCCACCCCTCAGTGACCTTTGGGAATGCTTCTAAGCACCTAACACTCACCGCACTGCCTCTTACAAACACCCCCCTCCACCACCACCCCCTCCAACCTCATGCACCCCCCTCCACCACCACCCCCTCAACCTCATGCACGCCCCCTCCACCATCACCCCCCCCAACCTCATGCACACTACAAACGCACGCCACAGCTCTCCCGCTACTGCAGCCCATCACCAACCCCCCTCACCCGAAGACATACAACGCACGATGCTCCATCACCCCCCCCCCTCACACCACACAGCAAACGCACGCTGCTGAACAGTACATAGCCGACTCGATCTCCATCCACTCCCCCCCCCCCTCACCCCGAACATCCCCGGAGCAGACACGCAAAACTACCCACCCCCCCTCAGCCGCATACATCCCAGACGTATGCGCTGCCTGGAGCCCTCTCAGCACCCCCCCAACATCCACGCACGATGCTCATCCGCACCCACCCCCACTCGACACCGAAAATAAGCGTCAACCCCCCCTACCATCCCGCACGATGCGCTCCGGAGCCCTCACCCCCACTCATCACCCGACCGAACACTCGATCCCGCACATGCTGCTCCGGAGCCCGCACCCCCCTCCTCACCCTCTGTCCGCCCCCCCCCCCCCTTTCCTGGCCGCTGGCCCGCAACAACGAACTACCCCCTATCACCACTCCGTGGGACCTCACATCACACCGCTCTCCCGGAGCACCCTCTCCCCCCTCCCCTCCCCCCCCCCAGAGCACCCTCCCTCCCCCCCCCCCCCCACAGAGCACCCTCTCTCCCGGTGCTCACCCGCTCTCCCGGTGCTCCCCCCACCCAGAGCACGCTGTCGCCGCTCTCACCTTCAGGCCTAGAGGCCCGCGCCCCAAGCTCCCCATCCCCCGCGCGCGCTGCTCCGGCTCTCAGGCCTAGCTGTCTCTGTCGGGAGCTGCACGGGCCGCGGCCCACACACCCACCCTCACCTGAGCGTCTCAGCTCTGCATCGCCGGGGGGAACCGCCGAGGAACCCGAGGAGGAGCGCGGCCCGGTGCGAGGTAAGTAACCGCACGGGAAGAGATCTTTCAACCCCCCCCGGCCGGCCCTTCACCCCACCCGGCGCTTCACCCCACCCGGCCTGGCGCTTCACCCGGCCCGGCGCTTCACCCGGGCCGCCGTTCACCCCCCCCCCCGGCCCTGCCCTTCACCCCCCCCCCCGGCCCTGCCCTTCACCCCCCCCCCCCCGGCCCTGCCCTTCACCCCCCCCCTGCCCTTCACCCCCCCGGCCCTGCCCCGCCCCCCCCCGGCCCTGCCCTTCACCCTCCCCCCCCCGGCCCTGTCCTTCACCCCCCACCCCTGCCCTTCACCACCCCCCTGCCCTTCACCCCCCCCCCTGCCCTTCACCCCCCCCCCCCCCGGCCCTGCCCTTCACCCCCCCCCCTGCCCTTCCACCCCCCCCGGCCCTGCCCTCTCACCCCCGGCCCTGCCCTTCACACCCCCCCCCGGCCCTGCCCTTCACCCCCCCCCCCCGGCCCTGTCCTTCACCCCCCACCCCTGCCCTTCACCCCCCCCCCCCCTGCCCTTCACCCCCCCCCCTGCCCTTCACCCCCCCCCCCCCTGCCCTTCACCCCCCCCCTGCCCTTCACCCCCCCCCTGCCCTTCACCCTCCCCCCCGGCCCTGTCCTTCACCCCCCACCCCTGCCCTTCACCCCCCCCCTGCCCTCCTTCACCCCCCCCCCCCCCCGGCCCTGCCTTCACCCCCCCCCCCCCTCCGCCCTGCCCTTCACCCCCCCCAGGCCCTGCCCTTCACCCCCCCCGGCCCTGCCCTTCACCCCCCCCCCCCGGCCCTGCCCTTCACCCCCCCCCCCCGGCCCTGCCCTTCACCCCCCCCCGGCCCTGCCTTCAACCCCCCCCCCCGGCCCTGCCCTTCAACCCCCCCCCCCGTCCCTTCCTTCACCCCCCCCGGCCCTGCCCTTCACCCCCCCCCGGCCCTGCCCTTCACCCCCCCCAGCCGTGCCCTTCACCCCCCCCCCCCCGGCCCTGCCCTTCACCCTCCCCCCCCCGGCCCTGCCCTTTCACCCTCCCCCCCCCCCCCCCCGGCCCTGCCTTCACCCCCCCCCCGGCCCTGCCCTTCACCCCCCCCCCGGCCCTGCCCTTCGCCCCCGGCCCTGCCCTTCGCCCCCGGCCCTGCCCTTCGCCCCCCCCCCCGGCCCTGCCCTTCGCCCCCCCCCCGGCCCTGCCTTCACCCCCCCCCGTCCCTGCCCTTCACCCCTGCCCTTCGCTCCCGCCCTTCGCCCCCACCCTCCCTGCCCTTCGCTCCCACCCTCCCTGCCCTTCGCTCCTGCCTTCGCCCCCACCCTCCCTGCCCTTCGCCCCCACCCTCCCTGC
The DNA here is from genome assembly GCF_040206685.1 of Ascaphus truei. Taxonomy (NCBI): domain Eukaryota; kingdom Metazoa; phylum Chordata; class Amphibia; order Anura; family Ascaphidae; genus Ascaphus; species Ascaphus truei. The sequence continues at coordinate 432,651 of NW_027456279.1, read as the reverse complement.
CCTTCGCCCCCACCCTCCCTGCCCTTCGCCCCCACCCTCCCTGCCCTACACACGTACACACACTACACACACGTATACACACGTACACACACACGTAGGCACATGTATACACACACATGTAGACACACACGCGTAGACACACACACGTACACATACACACGCAGGCACACGTAGACACGCAGGCACACGTAGACACGCAGGCACACGTAGACACGCAGGCACACGTAGACACGCAGGCACACGTAGACACGCAGGCACACGTAGACACGCAGGCACACGTAGACACGCAGGCACACGTAGACACGCAGGCACACGTAGACACGCAGGCACACGTAGACACGTAGACACGCAGGCACACGTAGACACGCAGACACGCAGGCACACGCAGACACGCAGGCACACGTAGACACGCAGGCACACGCAGGCACACGCAGGCACACGTAGACACGCAGGCACACGTAGACACGCAGGCACACGTAGACACGCAGGCACACGTAGACACGCAGGCACACGTAGACACGCAGGCACACGTAGACACGCAGGCACACGTAGACACGCAGGCACACGTAGACACGCAGGCACACGTAGACACGCAGGCACACGTAGACACGCAGGCACACGTAGACACACGTAGACACGCAGACACACGCAGACACGTACACACACGTATACGTAGACACACACGCACGTGTACACACACACACGTGTACACACACACACACACACGTGTACACACACACACATGTGTACACACACACACACACACGTGTACACACACGTGTACACACACACACACATACGTGTACACACACACGTGTACACACACACACACGTGTACACACGTGTACACACACACGTGTACACACACACACGTGTACACACACACACACGTGTACACACACACACACACGTGTACACACACACACACACACACGTGTACACACACACACACGTGTACACACATACACACACGTGTACACACACACACACACACGTGTACACACACACACACACACGTGTACACACACACACACACACGTGTACACACACACACACACACACACGTGTACACACACACACGTGTACACACACACACACGTGTACACACACACACGTGTACACACACACACACGTGTACACACACACGTGTACACACACACACACGTGTACACACACACACACGTGTACACACACACACACGTGTACACACACGTGTACACACACACACGTGTAAACACACGTGTACACACACACGTGTACACACACGTGTACACACACACACACGTGTACACACACACACACACACACGTGTATACACACACACACACGTGTATACACACACACACATGTATACACACACACACGTGTATACACACACACACGTGTATACACACACACACACACGTGTATACACACACACGTGTATACACACACGTGTATACACACACACGTGTATACACACACACGTGTATACACACACACGTGTATACACACACACGTGTATACACACACACGTGTATACACACACACACACGTGTATACACACACACACACGTGTATACACACACACACGTGTACACACACACGCGTGTATACACACACACATGTATACACACACACACGTACACATACACAATGTATACAAACAAACATGTATACACACACACACATACATGTATACACACATGTATACACACACGTGTGTATATATACGCACACACACGTATACACACACATACACTATCCCCAGCACCACCACATCAGCACACCGGTATCCCATGCCCCCCCCCCCCCCCCCCCCCCAGCACACTGGCATTCTCGGCTCCCCACCATTCCCAGCCCCCATCAACACCATCAGCACCCACACATTGGCACCTTCGCACCTCCCCATCGGCACACCCACATCCGCACCCCCACATCAGCAACAAACCCTCCCAAATCAGCACACCGATACAATCACCATCAGTACAGCCACAGCAGCAGTACCACCGCACACTGCCATGGGCCGCGTGGACCACTCCCCACCCAAATGCCACCCCCACACCACAAACATCCCGGGCAACGCCGGGGCTCTCAGCTAGTAAATATATATATACCTGGGTTTGAACTGGGACGAGACTTAGATATGATAAAATATAATTTATTCCTTGATAAAGGTGAACACACAAAATGTACAAATAACAGCAAAATATAGACACTTACTTAAAAGATGAAAATGATGAAAACAGTCCCATCTGGACTGGCAGTTTTATACAGCAATCAGCCCAAGACATTGCATGCCATTTCTTCTCAGCTATCAAGATTTTTTGTTTTGAAAATTCTTTTATTATGCAGTGAATCTTTACAACAAGATTATAACAGTACATAAATCATTTTCCAAACGGAAAAAAAACCGTGACGTTAACAACGGCGCAGTGCATATCCCACACAACTCACATAAATTTTTATTAATGGTTTCCCCAAAAGTAAAAAAACTGTGACGAACACGGCGGTGCAGTACATTTATACGTATGCACCGCACCACAGACATGACATATCATACACACATTATCTCTAACTTTATTGCACAGAAAATCTTTTGGGGCGGGGGAGTAAGGGAGGGTGGGGAGGGGGGTGTTTAGTCCTCCTCCTCAGGACCGTCAAAGATGGAATAGTCCTTGAGCAGGCTGTGGAGCAGCCTGCGACAGTCATGTACCAACATCCTCTTCTTCCCCTTGGCAATCAAGATGGTATAACACAACAGGCCTGATGACATGCAGGCATGAAGACAATGAACACATGAAGACCATGGGTAAAGGGTGGCTCTGACTTATATATCATTTTAACCCTTCTTTCCCAGTTACGGCGCCGAGCCGTCTAGCAAAAGTCCCTTTGAAGCTTTTGAAGCTGATTTTGGACTTCCATTGAAGTGTGAAGTACCACAGTTACATGTAACCACAATGGTTACAAAACCATTATCTTCCTTTGATCCCTAGGCCAAGCATAAACAATTAGCAATTTAGCCTTTGATGACCAGGCTATGTAAATTCCGGCAGGATGGGTTTCCTGCTTATTACCATAGCAGAATGGAACCTAAAATTCCATATCTGCTGTAAATACCTACCTAACTTCATAACTTCAGTTCAAAAGTACTTACAGGCAGGTGAGAAATATTAATACATTCCGTCACACCTGACGCTCCCAGAGCGACCAAACATACAGTGTAATTAAGAGAGATATTAATATCTGGCCCTTAGTAACTGTTAGGGATAAAGTGTTTAGACTTCCCAGGTGGGGCTAAATCCCACGAACACACATATGTAACTCTTAGCATGTTCAGCCAAGGACATCTCAAAATATTCTTATATTTAATAAGGTCACCCATTCTGATATCTCTTGGTGTAGCTCCACCCCTGCCCCCGTCAATAAAACATTTGAAGCAGGGAAGACAGTTGTCACCTGGTTTCAGATTACCCTGGCAGGATAACTTTTGCTGTAAGGTGTGAGTTTTAACGCTCACCACCCAAACAGTCCCTTTGTCACGCATATCCAATTAGGTAAGTAGACTTTGATCAGGGCTATTTCCTAGCAAAATTCCCTTAGCCTTCAAATTAGGTATTAACATACTGTACACACACAAAAAAAAACCCTTCTGCTTTTCACATTCACCTTCAACTAAGCTTTTTGAAGTCCAGATTTCTGAAAACACACAATACAGTTACACAGGGAAATAAGTATTTTCATGTCATAACAAGGGTTGATTCACATTTCTGGACCTCAGCCCAGTTAACCCCTTGTCTCCCTGGTGAGGTTAGAGGGTGGCCAATTGGGGGGTAACCCCGTTAATCCCGGGCCAAACCCTCACGATCGTCACAGTCACCTGTGCTGAAGCAGGGATATCCTGAAAACCTGACCATTTTGGGGGTAGGGGTGGGGGCGGGAAAGCTTGAGGACTGAAGTTGAGCGCCACAGACCTGCCTGAAATCTGTGTGGAGAGCACGAGAATGTCTCCCTGTAAAGCAAACTCTTTGCCAGTTCCCGGAGTGATGCAAGATCGGATCTCGCCTGTTTAACTTGGGATATCCCGGGGAAGAGAGCAGCGCTGCGATATCCCGGGAAGATAGCAGCGCTGGGATATCCCGGGGAAGATAGCAGCACTGGGATATTCCAGGAAAGATAGCAGCGCTGGGATATCCCAGGGAAGATAGCAGAGCTGAGATATCCCGGGGAAGATAGCAGCGCTGGGATATCCCGGGGAAGATAGCAGCGCTGGGATATCCCGGGGAAGATAGCAGCGCTGAGATATCCCAGGGAAGATAGAAGCGCTGGGATATCCGGGGGAAGAGAGCAGCTCTCGGATATCCCGGGGAAGAGAGCAGCGCTTGAATATCCCGGGGAAGAGAGCAGCGCTGGGATATCCCAGGGAAGAGAGCAGCGCTGGGATATCCCGGGGAAGGTAGCAGCGCTGGGATATCCCGGGGAAGATAGCAGCGCTGTGATATCCCGGGGAAGAGAGCAGCGCTGGGATATACCGGGGACGAGAGAAGCGCTGGGATATCCCGGGGAAGAGAGCAGCACTGGGATATCCCGGGGAAGATAGCAGCGCTGGGATATCCGGGGGAAGAGAGCAGCTCTCGGATATCCCGGGGAAGAGAGCAGCACTGGGATATCCCGGGGAAGAGAACAGCGCTGGGATATCCCAGGGAAGGTAGCAGCGCTGGGATATCCCGGGGAAGATAGCAGCGCTGTGATATCCCGGGGAAGAGAGCAGCGCTGGGATATCCCGGGGAAGAGAGAAGCGCTGGGATATCCCGGGGAAGAGAGCAGCGCTGGGATATCCCGGGGAATATAGCAGCGCTGGGATATCCCGGGGAAGATAGCAGCGCTGGTATATCCCGGGGAAGATAGCAGCACTGGGATATCCCGGGGGAAGATAGAAGCACTGGGATATCCCGGGGAAGATAGCAGCGCTGGGATATCCCGGGGAAGAGAGCAGCGCTGGGATATCCCGGGGAAGATAGCAGCGCTGGGATATTCCGGGGAAGTTAGCAGCGCTGGGAAATCCCGGGGAAGAGAACAGCACTGAGATATCCAGGGGAAGATAGCAGCGCTAGGATATCCCGGGGAAGATAGCAGCGCTGGGATATCCCGGGGTAGAGAGCAGCGCTGGGATATTCCGGGGAAGATTGCAGCGCTGGGATATCCCGGGGAAGATAGCAGCGCTGGGATATCCCAGGGAAGATAGCAGCGCTGGGATATCCCGGGGTAGAGAGCAGCGCTGGGATATTCCGGGGAAGATAGAAGTGCTAGGATATCCAAGGGAAGATAGCAGCACTGGGATATACCGGGGAAAATAGCAGCGCTGGAATAACCCGGGGAAAAGAGCAGCCCTGGGATATCCCGCGGAAGATAGCAGCGCTGGGATATCCCAGGGAAGATAGCAGCGCTGGGATATCCCGGGGAAGAGAGCAGCGCTGGGATATCCCGGGGAAGATAGCAGTGCTGGGATATCCCGGGGAAGATAGCAGAACTGGGATATCCCGGGGAAGAGAGCAGCACTGGGATATCCCAGGGAAGATAGCAGCGCTGGGATATCCCAGGGAAGATAGCAGCGCTGGGATATCCCGGGGAAGAGAGCAGTGCTGGGATATCCCGGGGAAGATAGCAGCGCTGGGATATCCCGGGGAAGAGAGCAGCGCTGGGATATCCCGGGGAAGATAGCAGCGCTGGGATATCCCGAGGAAGATGGAAGTGCTGGGATATCCCAGGGAAGATAGCAGCGCTGGTATATCCCGGGGAAGATAGCAGCGCTGGAATATCCCGAGGAAGAGAGCAGCGCTGGGATATCCCAGGGAAGAGAGCAGGCAATCGAGATGAAATGTCCTCTTATTGTTGCCTTATGGGCTTCCCATAGGGCTGCCGGAGAGGAAACGGAGCCTGTATTTATTTGAAAATATTCCTTAAGGGATTTTTTGAGTTCCAAAACTGTCCCAGAGTGATTCAGTAAGGAATCATTAAGTCTCCAGCTGTATGAGATCGTTTTCATAAATGGAATGGATAGGGTCATGGTGATAGGAGCGTGATCTGACCACGTGATTGGGCCGATATCTGAATCTGTGGTGGATTCTAGAATGTTCTTGGTAGCCAGGAAGTAGTCTATACGGGAATAGGTCTGGTGAGGAGCCGAGTAAAAGGTATAATCCCTTTGCCCCTGATGTTGTGTTCTCCAAATGTCTAAAAGAGAAAAGTCTCCCATAATGTCTTTACATTTTTTCCCCAATCTTTGTGACTGGGTGGAGTGTTGTCGTCCTGGGAGGCTCGATTTATCTTCTTTGGGGTTGAGAGCCATATTTAGATCGCCTGCAATAAGTAGCGATGATAGGTATTGTGGGTCAATTTCTTCCAGAACATTTTTTAAGAATTCTGCCTGGTTCTCGTTAGGGGCGTATAGGTTAATAAGGGCGACTGCCGTGCCTGAAAGTGAGCCGTAGACCACAATAAATCTTCCCTCTGGATCTGCCTGGGTTTTTGTCAGATTAAATGGGGTGCCCTGACGGATCAGAATGGAAACCCCTCTGCGTTTGCTACTGTACGATGAGAAATAGCTCAGCGGGTACGCATGTTGGAATGTTTTGGGCAGCTCCTGAGACGTGAAATGTGTCTCCTGGAGGAAAACAACATCACCTCCCGACTTCTTGATCTCCTGTAGGGCCAGGCGTCGCTTTCTAGTGTTGTGTAAGCCTTTAACATTTAGGGAAACAAACTTTAATGCTTTTAGATGGGACATTTTGTCTAGTGTTAATGTTCTCTTCGTACAGTCTTTGGGCTTAAGCTAGGCGAGGGCAGCCAAATGGGCAGGGAGGGTAGGATGGGTGGGGGTCCGCTGGGATAGAGACAGCGGGCAGAGGGAGAAGGGAAGAAAGTAGACCCTAACGGGGTCAAAAAGGTTTACTGCACCGACACACTTTATTCGAGCAAATACCCGGTATGTACCTGGCAGATACCTGGAATGCGCCACTCCTAACCTCTGACAAGCCCCGTTGCATTGCCTTCCCAGCCTGGGTTCATGCCTGGCTGATGGGCGGCTGATCTGTTAAATGATAATGATTAGGATTTAATAGGCTGCAATGCTTCGCGTGTCTACCAGATGGCATAAATTCATGAATTGTAATGCAGTTTATATATATATACTGTGCAGTATTGCAGCCAGCGGGAATAAAATGCTTCAATCCCTGCTTGGAAAATAACTCAATGTACTCGGGCAGAAAACAGTCACAAACCTCAATACACCGGGTATACCCGAATTCGTGGGACTAGCCAAGCTCGAATAAAGTGTGTCGCCAGTGTATAACCGGTCTAGCCTAGAGGCCGGTTGGTGGGGTTTAAGACCCTTGGGGGCGGGTCCGACAACAGTCTCCAGTAGAGGCGGGCTAGGGGGAGACCCTTTGCCATATTAGATTGCGCCCGGACCGTCCTACGCTAGGGTGTCCTAATTGATTAGATTTCTAGGGCTCCTAATGCAGGGCTGGTAGGATCTATGAGGCCCAGACCCTTTTTTATTCCCCTTTCGTGTGTAGGGGCCTGAGGGAGGGATCTTCTTTTGGGAAGGGGGGGGGGATAGGGGGGAAGATCAGGGATGGGTGGGGCAGGGATCAGTTCGCATACAGTACATATACTGCATAGTGTTTCTTTCAAACAATAAGAGGAAAACATATCGCGTATACAGTGTGTGTTATCTGACAGTCATATTAGGTATATTCATCCTTGAGGAGAAGCTCTAGGCTCTTGGGCTCCTTTGGGGTGGTAGAGTTAGGGGGCTTCTTTGAAAGGAGATGATCCTTGGGGGGGAAAGGGAGGGAGAGGGGTGGGGGGGGAGTGAGGGGAAAGGTGGCGGGCGGGGGTCTTCAGCACGGGGAGGAGGGAGGGGGGTGGTAGGGGGAAGAGGAGTGATTTCACATACTATTCCCACTTAGTGTGCTTTCTGAGCATCGGGGAACATACAGTACAAGCTGTACAGTACATGTTCCTTCACAGTCAGGTTAGGCATTTGCAACATTTTAAGAGAGGCTGTGGATTCTAGGTACCTGTTAGTTTTTTTTAAGAAGTGTTCTGCGTTATCTTAGAGAGGCGATTCTCTTTGGTGGAGAGGGAGAGGGAGAGGGAGGAAGATCAGGAATGGGAGGGGGAGGAGATAGGCCGCCTACATATACTGCATTGTAATCCTTTCAAACAGGAAAGAGCATATGAATATACAGTGTTTGTTCATTGACAGACAGATTAGATAAATTCAACATTGAGGTAAAGCTGTGGCCTGGGCATGGGGATGGGGAGGGGGGGGGCAGGAGAGGGAAGGGAGGGGGGAGGATCTCAGGGGTTGGTGGGGGGGGGGGGGGGACAGTTCGCATACATATATTGCATAGTAATCCTTTCCTACATTAAAAAAGCATTTCGGGTATACATTGTGTGTTAAATGACATATACTGCATAGTAATCCTTTCACACCATGAAAAGCATATTGAGTATACAGTGTGTATTAAATGACCGTTAGATTAGGAATATTCATCATTGAGGAAGAGCTGTGGGCTCTTGGGCTCCCTTCAGGTGGTGAGGTAAGGGGGTATCTCAGAAAGGTGATGGTCCTTGGGGGGGAGAGGGGGGAGGGGGGGGAGAGGGGGAAGGTGGGTGGAGGGGGTCTTCCTCCCTGGGGGGGGGGAGAGGAGGGGGTGGGGGGGAGAGAAGTAAGTCCACATACTATTCCCCCTTAGTGTGCTTTTTGAGCATCAGGGAGCATACACAATGTACCTTACATTTTTCTTCACAGTCAGGTTCGGCATTTGCAACATTTGGGCATCATTTTCTGTTCTGTGTAGTTGGAGTCAATTTGTGTAGGGGAGAGGGATGGGTTATTGGCGGGGGGATGGAGGGGGGGTGTAGGAAGGGAGTGATGAAGAGAGAGGGGGGGAGAGAAAAGGGGAGAGGGGAGGAAAGGGGGCCGGGGGTCAGGGAGGGGGGGGGGAGTGGAGGGTTGAAGGGGGGGGTGTTTTGGGAAGGGGAGGGACATTGCAGATTATGAAAGTTTGGTTTGGTTGCCGTATACGGGAGGGGAGGGAGGGGGGGCAAACAATGTAGGGAGGGGTAGAGGGTTGGGGGGAGGGGAGGATCAGGGGTGGGCGGGATTGGTTATAGGAGTGGGGGGAGGGGCTAGGGGAGGGAAGATGAGGGGGAGTGGGGGTGGGAGGGGGAGGGATAGGGGGGGAGAGGAGGGGAAGGAGGGGGGGGCGGGGGGGGGAAGGAGGGGGGAGGGGGAAGGAGGGGGGAGGGGGAAGGAGAGGGAGGGGGGAGGAGAACTCAACTTCGATTCCTCAACTTAATATACGTATTATTGGAGGGTGGCACTGCCTTGGGATGAAGGAGGAAACAATGCTGAACTTGGGGCAATTGGGGGGAGTTGGTGGGGACATGTGTGAAGGTGTAGCAGTGTAACAAACCCTGTCTTGTGGCGCTTGTCTGTTGGTTGTCCGGCAGGTCTTATGCTGCTTCAGTTCTGACAGGGGGGGAGGGGGAAGGGATCAGGTTGCCAGGAACAGGGGTGAACAAACTTGGAGAGCCCCCGCGGCCGCGGGGGGAAGCGCTGGAAAAACTGGGACCGTGGTTGAGAATGGGGTGAAGAGGGGACCTTCGGGTAGTAGCCGCTTGGGAGGTCCGGTGGCCAGAGCAGGTTGTCATCGCCGTGGTCAGGTGATATTGCTGTTGCCGTTGGGCGTCTGCCGCGCATGGTGATGACGTCAGTTTGAGCTCGTCTGGGTTTGGCGGGGGAGCTTCTTGATGACGTAAGGACTCCTCAGGCGCCATTTTGCTGGTCGAGGTAGCAGTTCCATCGCGGATCGGAGGAGAACTACGTGGAGAGGTATGGACACTCCGGCCGCCATATTGAGGGGTCTGCGGAGCGGATGGCGACTGTCCGTTAGGTGGTAATCGTGATCAGCTGTGGGGATCCGGAGTCGGCTATTTAGTGTTCATCTGCTGATTCGTCCCCTGTGAGGCGGCTGGGGTTGTCAGCGAGCTGTTACTGGGGAAGGTCGTCGATGTGCCATGGATCGAAGGGAGGCCACGTGGAAAGGTAAGGTCGCTCCCGACGCCATTTTAAGAGGTTTGTGCATGTCGAGTGGTAGTATTCTCCCGGACGGGGGCTGTGGTTAGATCCCCTTACTTCTCTCGGGACTGTCTTTGTTCTGCGATCCGCTCCGAGGTCCTAGTAGGTAGGTCGTCTTTCTCTCGGGTTCGTTCGTCAGCTGGGTGGGCAGACTGGAAGGGTTCTGTAGGCAGGCCCAGGACTTTAGCAAGTTGTTCCATGTCCTCGGGGTGCCTTAATGTTAGGAATTTGCCCTTGTGGGGGACAACCAATTTGAAGGGAAATCACCATTTGTACTTTATCCCTTTTTGACGTAGAAGCAATGTGAGGGGGCGAAGGGCTTTGCGGCGGTCAACAGTCAGTTTAGAAAGGTCATTATAGACCTGAAGCTGCTCGCCTCGGAATGCGATTGTGTTCCTCTCTCTACTTGCTCTGATCAGCTTTTCTTTAGTCGAGTAGCTGTGGAGACGCACGACCGCGTCCCGCCGGCGGTTAGGGTCCTCAGATCGTGGGCCCAGAGCTCTATGCGCTCTTTCTATTTCCAGGTACCGCGGCTCGAGGTCTGGACAAATGGATAGGAAGAAGTCTACCAGGTAGGGCCGCAGGTGTGCAGGTAGCACCGCTTCGGGGATGCCGCGGATGCGCAGATTTTGGCGGCGATCTCTGTTTTCCTGGTCTTCCAGGCCATCCCGCAAGGTATTTATTTCATGGCCCAGATGTATGATTTCGTCGTCGGCCTCTGATTGATGGTGCAGGGCCTCGTCTAGTCTGGTCTCTAACGTAGTGGTGCGTTCTTGCAGGCCGTGAATGTCCTGCCTGATTTCTGCCACCGCTTCTTTAATGTTGGCTTGTAGAGAGCGCTGAAGTTTGGCGTGGAGATCTTCCAGGTACTCTTTCGTGATCCTGCCGTCTGCGGAGGGAGGGGACTCGGCAGGGCTGGTTGGGTCTGAGAGGCCTTGTTTGCCTCGTGAGCCCGGAGTCTGGGCGCCATCTTGTCGTTTTCCCCCTGCCTCAGCGGGCCGCTTCGCGGGGGTAAAAAAGTTGCTACCTCCCTGGATCGGGGTTTTTTTCCCCTTGTTAGCCATCCCTCCGGGTTCGGGGACCTGTTAGGGGCTTTTTATGTGTTTTTAGTCGGGCCGAAATTCGCGGAAATTAGGGTTTATTCAGAGGGGTCTCCGGAGCTCTTCCTTTACCCGACCGTCCTGGATGACGTCATCGACACGCCATGGTAGATCATTTTTAATAACTGCATCTGATACTTGTTATGTCTTGATTTAGATTGAAGATGTTTGAATGCCTATCGCCTTATTTGAGCTCGTTCAGTATATTTTAATTGACTGTAAGGAAACGTTTCACCCTGATTAGTAATTCTGTAGGGACGGGGGGACAAGATTGTCACAAGTAATAACTGGGACACATGAAAAAAGTATTTATAAAACAATCGACATCACTTTAAAAATAAATATGATACGGTTATTTATCTAGTAGCGTCCCCATTTAGGCCTGGGACATGGTGCAGGGAGCGGCGCTGGGCAGCGCTGACATACTAAGGCCTGGGACACGGTGCAGGGAGCGGCGCTGGGCAGCGCTGACATACTAAGGCCTGGGACATGGTGCAGGGAGCGGCGCTGGGCAGCGCTGACATACTAAGGTCTGGGACGTGGTGCAGGGTGCGGCGCTGGGCAGCGCTGACATACTAAGGCCTGGGACATGGTGCAGGGAGCGGCGCTGGGCAGCGCTGACATACTAAGGCCTGAGACGTGGTGCAGGGAGCGGCGCTGGGCAGCGCTGACATACTAAGGCCTGGGACATGGTGCAGGGAGCGGCGCTGGGCAGCGCTGACATACGAAGGCCTGGGACGTGGTGAAGGGAGCGGCGCTGGGCAGCGCTGACATACTAAGGCCTGGGACGTGGTGCAGGGAGCGGCGCTGGGCAGCGCTGACATACTAAGGCCTGGGACATGGTGCAGGGAGCGGCGCTGGGCAGCGCTGACATACTAAGGCCTGGGACATGGTGCAGGGAGCGGCGCTGGGCAGCGCTGACATACTAAGGCCTGGGACACGGTGCAGGGAGCGGCGCTGGGCAGCGCTGACATACTAAGGCCTGGGACATGGTGCAGGGAGCGGCACTGGGCAGCGCTGACATACTAAGGCCTGGGACATGGTGCAGGGAGCGGCGCTGGGCAGCGCTGACATACTAAGGCCTGGGACGTGGTGCAGGGAGCGGCGCTGGGCAGCGCTGACATACTAAGGCCTGGGACATGGTGCAGGGAGCGGCGCTGGGCAGCGCTGACATACTAAGGCCTGGGACACGGTGCAGGGAGCGGCGCTGGGCAGCGCTGACATACTAAGGCCTGGGACATGGTGCAGGGAGCGGCGCTGGGCAGCGCTGACATACTAAGGCCTGGGACATGGTGCAGGGAGCAGTGCTGGGCAGCGCTGACATACTAAGGCCTGGGACATGGTGCAGGGAGCGGTGCTGGGCAGCGCTGTCATACTAAGGCCTGGGACGTGGTGCAGGGAGCGGTACTGGGCAGCGGTGACATACTAAGGCCTGGGACACGGTGCAGGGAGCGGCGCTGGGCAGCGCTGACATACTAATGCCTGGGACACGGTGCAGGGAGCGGCGCTGGGCAGCGCTGACATACTAAGGCCTGAGACACGGTGCAGGGAGCGGCGCTGGGCAGCGCTGACATACTAAGGCCTGGGACACGGTGCAGGGAGCGGTGCTGGGCAGCGCTGACATACTAAGGCCTGGGACATGGTGCAGGGAGCGGTGCTGGGCAGCGCTGACATACTAAGGCCTGGGACATGGTGCAGGGAGCGGCGCTGGGCAGCGCTGACATACTAAGGCCTGGGACACGGTGCAGGGAGCGGCGCTGGGCAGCGCTGACATACTAAGGCCTGGGACATGGTGCAGGGAGCGGCGCTGGGCAGCGCTGACATACTAAGGCCTGGGAAATGGTGCAGGGAGCGGCGCTGGGCAGCGCTGAGATACTAAGGCCTGGGACATGGTGCAGGGAGCGGCGCTGGGCAGCGCTGACATACTAAGGCCTGGGACATGGTGCAGGGAGCGGCGCTGGGCAGCGCTGACATACTAAGGCCTGGGACATGGTGCAGGGAGCGGCGCTGGGCAGCGCTGACTTACTAAGGCCTGGGACATGGTGCAGGGAGCGGCGCTGGGCAGCGCTGACATACTAAGGCCTGGGACGTGGTGCAGGGAGTGGCGCTGGGCAGCGCTGACATACTAAGGCCTGGGACATGGTGCAGGGAGCGGCGCTGGGCAGCGCTGACATACTAAGGCCTGGGACACGGTGCAGGGAGCGGCGCTGGGCAGCGCTGACATACTAAGGCCTGGGACATGGTGCAGGGAGCGGCGCTGGGCAGCGCTGACATACTAAGGCCTGGGACATGGTGCAGGGAGCAGTGCTGGGCAGCGCTGACATACTAAGGCCTGGGACATGGTGCAGGGAGCGGTGCTGGGCAGCGCTGTCATACTAAGGCCTGGGACGTGGTGCAGGGAGCGGTACTGGGCAGCGGTGACATACTAAGGCCTGGGACACGGTGCAGGGAGCGGCGCTGGGCAGCGCTGACATACTAATGCCTGGGACACGGTGCAGGGAGCGGCGCTGGGCAGCGCTGACATACTAAGGCCTGAGACACGGTGCAGGGAGCGGCGCTGGGCAGCGCTGACATACTAAGGCCTGGGACACGGTGCAGGGAGCGGTGCTGGGCAGCGCTGACATACTAAGGCCTGGGACATGGTGCAGGGAGCGGTGCTGGGCAGCGCTGACATACTAAGGCCTGGGACATGGTGCAGGGAGCGGCGCTGGGCAGCGCTGACATACTAAGGCCTGGGACACGGTGCAGGGAGCGGCGCTGGGCAGCGCTGACATACTAAGGCCTGGGACATGGTGCAGGGAGCGGCGCTGGGCAGCGCTGACATACTAAGGCCTGGGAAATGGTGCAGGGAGCGGCGCTGGGCAGCGCTGAGATACTAAGGCCTGGGACATGGTGCAGGGAGCGGCGCTGGGCAGCGCTGACATACTAAGGCCTGGGACATGGTGCAGGGAGCGGCGCTGGGCAGCGCTGACATACTAAGGCCTGGGACATGGTGCAGGGAGCGGCGCTGGGCAGCGCTGACTTACTAAGGCCTGGGACATGGTGCAGGGAGCGGCGCTGGGCAGCGCTGACATACTAAGGCCTGGGACATGGTGCAGGGAGCGGCGCTGGGCGGCGCTGACATACTAAGGCCTGGGACATGGTGCAGGGAGCGGCGCTGGGCAGCGCTGACATACTAAGGCCTGGGACATGGTGCAGGGAGCGGCGCTGGGCAGCGCTGACATACTAAGGCCTGGGACATGGTGCAGGGAGCGGCGCTGGGCAGCGCTGACATACTAAGGCCTGGGACATGGTGCAGGGAGCGGCGCTGGGCAGCGCTGACATACTAAGGCCTGGGACATGGTGCAGGGAGCGGTGCTGGGCAGCGCTGACATACTAAGGCCTGGGACATGGTGCAGGGAGCGGTGCTGGGCAGCGCTGTCATACTAAGGCCTGGGACGTGGTGCAGGGAGCGGTACTGGGCAGCGCTGACATACTAAGGCCTGGGACACGGTGCAGGGAGCGGCGCTGGGCAGCGGTGACATACTAAGGCCTGGGACACGGTGCAGGGAGCGGCGCTGGGCAGCGCTGACATACTAAGGCCTGAGACACGGTGCAGGGAGCGGCGCTGGGCAGCGCTGACATACTAAGGCCTGGGACACGGTGCAGGGAGCGGCGCTGGGCAGCGCTGACATACTAAGGCCTGGGAAATGGTGCAGGGAGCGGCACTGGGCAGCGCTGACATACTAAGGCCTGGGACACGGTGCAGGGGGCGGTGCTGGGCAGCGCTGACATACTAAGGCCTGGGACATGGTGCAGGGAGCGGCGCTGGGCAGCGCTGACATACTAAGGCCTGGGACATGGTGCAGGGAGCGGCGCTGGGCAGCGCTGACATACTAAGGCCTGGGACATGGTGCAGGGAGCGGCGCTGGGCGGCGCTGACATACTAAGGCCTGGGACATGGTGCAGGGAGCGGCGCTGGGCAGCGCTGACATACTAAGGCCTGGGACATGGTGCAGGGAGCGGCGCTGGGCAGCGCTGACATACTAAGGCCTGGGACATGGTGCAGGGAGCGGCGCTGGGCAGCGCTGACATACTAAGGCCTGGGACATGGTGCAGGGAGCGGCGCTGGGCAGCGCTGACATACTAAGGCCTGGGACGTGGTGCAGTTAGCGGCGCTGGGCAGCGCTGACATACTAAGGCCTGGGACGTGGTGCAGGGAGCGGCGCTGGGCAGCGCTGACATACTAAGGCCTGGGACGTGGTGCAGGGAGCGGTGCTGGGCAGCGCTGACATACTAAGGCCTGGGACGTGGTGCAGGGAGCGGCGCTGGGCAGCGCTGACATACTAAGGCCTGGGACGTGGTGCAGGGAGCGGCGCTGGGCAGCACTGACATACTAAGGCCTGGGACGTGGTGCAGGGAGCGGCGCTGGGCAGCGCTGACATACTAAGGCCTGGGACATGGTGCAGGGAGCGGCGCTGGGCAGCGCTGACATACTAAGGCCTGGGACATGGTGCAGGGAGCGGCGCTGGGCAGCGCTGACATACTAAGGCCTGGGACATGGTGCAGGGAGCGGCGCTGGGCAGCGCTAACATACTAAGGCCTGGGACATGGTGCAGGGAGCGGCGCTGGGCAGCGCTGACATACTAAGGCCTGGGACGTGGTGCAGGGAGCGGCGCTGGGCAGCGCTGACATACTAAGGCCTGGGACGTGGTGCAGGGAGCAGCGCTGGGCAGCGCTGACATACTAAGGCCTGGGACGTGGTGCAGGGAGCGGCGCTGGGCAGCGCTGACATACTAAGGCCTGGGACATGGTGCAGGGAGCGGCGCTGGGCAGCGCTGACATACTAAGGTCTGGGACATGGTGCAGGGAGCGGCGCTGGGCAGCGCTGACATACTAAATTTTTGGACATGGTGCAGGGAGCGGCGCTGGGCAGCGCTGACATACTAAGGCCTGGGACATGGTGCAGGGAGCGGCGCTGGGCAGCGCTGCCATACTAAGGCCTGGGACGTGGTGCAGGGAGCGGCGCTGGGCAGCGCTGACATACTAAGGCCTGGGACGTGGTGCAGGGAGCGGCGCTGGGCAGCGCTGCCATACTAAGGCCTGGGACATGGTGCAGGGAGCGGCGCTGGGCAGCGCTGACATACTAAGGCCTGGGACATGGTGCAGGGAGCGGCGCTGGGCAGCGCTGACATATTAAGGCCTGGGACATGGTGCAGGGAGCGGCGCTGGGCAGCGCTGACATACTAAGGCCTGGGACATGGTGCAGGGAGCGGCGCTGGGCAGCGCTGACATACTAAGGCCTGGGACATGGTGCAGGGAGCGGCGCTGGGCAGCGCTGACATACTAAGGCCTGGGACATGGTGCAGGGAGCGGCGCTGGGCAGCGCTGACATACTAAGGCCTGGGACATGGTGCAGGGAGCGGCGCTGGGCAGCGCTGACATACTAAGGCCTGGGACATGGTGCAGGGAGCGGCGCTTGGCAGCCCTGACATACTAAGGCCTGGGACGTGGTGCAGGGAGCGGCGCTGGGCAGCCCTGACATACTAAGGCCTGGGACGTGGTGCAGGGAGCGGCGCTGGGCAGCGCTGACATACTAAGGCCTGGGACGTGGTGCAGGGAGCGGCGCTGGGCAGCGCTGACATACTAAGGCCTGGGACGTGGTGCAGGGAGCGGCGCTGGGCAGCGCTGACATACTAAGGCCTGGGACATGGTGCAGGGAGCGGCGCTGGGCAGCGCTAACATACTAAGGCCTGGGACATGGTGTAGGGAGTGGCGCTGGGCAGCGCTGACATACTAAAGCCTGGGACGTGGTGCAGGGAGCGGCGCTGGGCAGCGCTGACATACTAAGGCCTGGGACGTGGTGCAGGGAGCGGCGCTGGGCAGCGCTGACATACTAAGGCCTGGGACATGGTGCAGGGAGCGGCGCTGGGCAGCGCTGACATACTAAGGCCTGGGACATGCTGACGCTCATGCTCACCTGCTCAAGCAGGAGATTTTTCAGCGGGTGGGAGGCTTTAGGGAAGATAGCAGCGCTGAGATATCCCGGGGACGATAGCAGCGCTGGGATATCCCGGGGAAGATAGCAGCGCTGGGATATCCCGGGGAAGAGAGCAGCGCTGGGATATCCAAGGGAAGATAGCAGCGCTGGGATATCCCGGGGAAGATAGCAGCGCTGGGATATCCCGGGGAAGAGAGCAGCGCTGGGATATCCAAGGGAAGATAGCAGCGCTGGGATATCCCGGGGAAGAGAGCAGCGCTGGGATATCCCGGGGATTTGCAAAAGGGATAATACAAATTGTTTCCCAATACCTCAGAAAGGCTTTTTTTGCAGTAAATATCTAACGGATATTTCTGAAATCGCCTTAGCTAACTTTGATCTGGTTGCATATTTCTTGTCGCCACGTAGAATTCTGCGCTGTTGCGGTAGTTGAGCAATCTCGAAGCCTGCACGGACGTGTTACTAGTTTCCAGCCAAATATCGTTGATATTTATGTTTTTAATTGGCTGGCAGGCACACAGGTAAAAACCACCCTTGTGTACTGTACTTGAAGTATTTATGACATTAATTATCTCGGAGGTTACGCGAGGAGACGTAGAATCTGGGTGCTGGGGGGATTTTCTCAGTGACGTTTGGGCCGTTTATATAAGCACTTACCTAACTGAGAATGGATAGGTATGATAGCATTATATGTTGCTTGTATGGAATTTAATTTTGTGTGTATACTTCCACTGCCACTAAACACATCTTAAAAACAGATATTAAAATGTCTTTGAGGCTGCAATGTTGTTGAGTGCTTGGACTTCAGAGTAATTCCCCCAACAGGTCAGGTTTTCAGGTTATCCCAGATTCTGCACAGGCGGCTCAATGAGAGGCTCAGTCGAAGATCTGATCTGATTGAGCCACCTGTACTGAACCAGGGACTGATTGAGCCACCTGTGCTGAAGCAGGGACTGATTGAGCCACCTGTGCGAAGCAGGTACTGATTGAGCCACCTGTGCTGAAGCAGGGAATGATTGAGACACTTGTGCTGAAGCAAAGTCTGATTGAGCAACCTGTGCTGAAGCAGGGACTGATTGAGCCACCTGTGCTGAAGCAGGGACTGATTGAGCCACCTATGCGAAGCAGGGACTGGTTGAGCCACCTGTGCTGAAGCAGGGACTGATTGAGCCACTTGTGCTGAAGCAGAATCTCATTGCGCCACTTGTGCTGAAGCAGGGATACATTGAGCTACCTGTACTGAAGCAGGGACTGATTGAGCCACCTGTGCTGAAGCAGAGTCTGAGCCACCCGTGCTGAAGCAGGGATACATTGAGCCACTTGTACTGAAGCAGGGACTGATTGAGTCACTGTCACGGTAGCTTATGACAGGCTGTAATTTACACCAAACATATATATAAATATATATATTTGTGAAATCACTGTATGTCTGCGTCCCAAGGGTCAATCGCATTGGACCTTGGGCCTGTCACTCCTGCTCAGGCCATGCCCGCCCCCGCACACCTCTCATTGGCCTACGTCCAACACCAATGCCACACTGTCCCACCCCTCACTGACTCTCATTGGCCTGCGTCCAATGCCCGCCCCCGCACACCTCTCATTGGCCTGCGTCCCACCCCTCACTGACTCTCATTGGCCTGCGTCCAATGCCCGCCCCCGCACACCTCTCATTGGCCTGCGTCCCACCCCTCACTGACTCTCATTGGCCTGCGTCCAATGCCCGCCCCCGCACACCTCTCATTGGCCTGCGTCCAACACCAATGCCCTAATACTTCCACACTGTCCCACCCCTCACGCTTTGCTTTTGCAACACCTAATCCTCTAATCCTCAACCTGCTCTGGGGCCACGCTTCACAGCTATCAAAACCTTCACGTCTGCTACCACAGACTGCCGAATCAGGTACAGCAGTGTTTCCCAAACTGTGCGCCGCGGCGCCCTGGTGCGCCGTGATCAGGGCCGCCAGCAGCGGGAAACAAGGGCTGCTAGCTCATTAAAAAAAAAAAAAAAAAAAACCTCTGAGGGGAAGCAGAGGAGCGGTCACGTGACCGCTCCCATCCAATGGGGCGTGTGTGTGTGTGTGTGTGTGTGTGTGTGTGTGTGTGTGTGTGAAAAACGGGCTGCAGGGGGTGTGTGTGTGTGTGTGTGTGTGTGTGTGTGTGTGTGTGTGTGTGTGTGTGTGTGTGTGTGTGTGTGTGTGTGTGTGTGTGTGTGTGTGTGTGTGTGTGTGTGTGTGTGTGAAAAACGGGCTGCAGGGTGTGTGTGAAAAACGGGCTGCAGGGTGTGTGTGTGTTGTGTGTGTGTGTGTGTGTGTGAAAAACGGGCTGCAGGGTGTGTGTGTGTGTGTGTGTGTGTGTGTGTGTGTGTGTGTGTGTGTGTGTGTGTGTGTGTGTGTGTGTGTGTGTGTGTGTGTGAAAAACGGGCTGCAGGGTGTGTGTGTGTATATATGTGTGGTGTGTGTGTTATATGTGTGGTGTGTGTGTGTGTGTATATATGTATATATGTGTGTGTATGTGTGGTGTGTGTATATATATATATATATATAACAAAACAAAACAGAAATAATAAAGGAGCGCCTAATGCAACAACCTGCCTAACTGTGAATAAGTAGCCAACTGCGTTGATACAACCTATGGGGTGGCTAAAGTGGAATATTATAATTAAAAAACCCTATGTGATTCTAAGATAAAATGTGTAATAACTTTAAAACAAAGTGTACATGACAAAATTGTTAAAAAATGCTTCTGGAAAAAATAAAAATATATGTTGTAATACAAAAAATATATAGAAAAATGAAAAATATAAAAAATATGAAAAAATGAAAATAAAAACTTTTTCCAAAAAACTATTAAAAACTTTTGAAAAACCTTAAAAGTCACAGAGTCCTGTTCCAAGTGAATGCATCCAGGTATAGGCAGCCCGTTTATAAGGGATCACAACTCCCTAGGAATACCTATGAAAGAAAAAAGAAAAGAAAACAGGCGCACACCTAGTGCATTAAAGTTTAACAATAATTTTATGGAACATTTAAAATCAGACAAATGCCCACTCACAAGTATAGTGTTATTAGAAAGCAGTTATGAGATTGGCCCTCATAAGCCTGTGGTGCTGTTCGAGCCTGTAATGGTGTCCTCTCGTGCGCGGTCTCCTTCTACCGGAAGTGACGCTCACCCGGTCTGGTGTCCCGCACAAAACGGAAGTCCCTCCAGGAAACCGAGGCCTCTCCTGACTGCCTCTAGCTGCTGCACCACCAATCAAGCCAACCGATGTGTCCAATGATCTGCTTTGCTGAGCCTCCCACAAGCTGTGTTCCTCTCGGTCTGCTCTCAGTGGGACAAATGTCTGCTCTGCTCTAGCCACGCCCTACGCGTTTCGTCATCGATGATGACTTCTTCAGGGGCAGTCAGGAGAGGCCTCGGTTTCCTGGAGGGACTTCCGTTTTGTGCGGGACACCAGACCGGGTGAGCGTCACTTCCGGTAGAAGGAGACCGCGCACGAGAGGACACCATTACAGGCTCGAACAGCACCACAGGCTTATGAGGGCCAATCTCATAACTGCTTTCTAATAACGCTATACTTGTGAGTGGGCATTTGTCTGATTTTAAATGTTCCATAAAATTATTGTTAAACTTTAATGCACTAGGTGTGCGCCTGTTTTCTTTTCTTTTTTCATATATATATATATATATATATATATAATGTGTGGTGTGTATATATGTATGTGTGGTGTGTATATCTACTATATATTTCTGAAATGTCTGTATGTTTGTCTGCATGCCCTGTGTCCCTAGGGCCAATCGCATTGCACCTTTGGCCTGTCACTCCACCTCAACACTGTCCCACCCCTCACCACACTGTCCCACCCCTCACTGACTCTCATTGGCCTTCGGCCAACACCACTGCCACACTGTCCCACCCCTCACCCCACTGTCCCACCCCTCACTGACTCTCATTGGCCTTTGGCCAACACCACTGCCACACTGTCCCACCCCTCACCCCACTGTCCCACCCCTCACTGACTCTCATTGGCCTTTGGCCAACACCACTGCCACATTGTCCCACCCCTCAGTGACCTTTGGGAATGCTTCTAAGCACCTAACACTCACCGCACTGCCTCTTACAAACACCCCCCTCCACCACCACCCCCCCAACCTCATGCACCCCCCTCCACCACCACCCCCCTCAACCTCATGCACCCCCCTCCACCATCACCCCCCCCAACCTCATGCACACTACAAACGCACGCCACAGCTCTCCCGCTACAGCAGCCCATCACCAACCCCCCTCACCCAAACATACAACGCACGATGCTCCATCACCCCCCCCCTCACACCAACAGCAAACGCACGCTGCTGAACATACAACGCACGATGCTCCATCACACCCCCCCCCCCTCACCCGAACATCCCCGGAGCACACCCAAAACTACCCCACCCCCCTCACCCATACATCCATCGCACGATGCTCCTCCGGAGCCCCTCACCCCCCCCCCCCCACCATCCACCGCACGATGCTGCTCCGGAGCCCCTCACCCCCCCCCCCCCACTCACCCGAACATCCACCGCACGATGCTGCTCCGGAGCCCCTCACCCCCCTCCTCACCCTCTGTCCGCCCCCCCCCCCTTTCCTGGCCGCTGGCCCGCAACAACGGAACTAACCCCTATCACCACTCCGTGGGACCTCAACATCACCCGCTCTCCCGGAGCACCCTCTCCCCCCTCCCCCCCCCTCCCCCCCCCCAGAGCACCCTCCTTCCCCCCCCCCCCCCCCAGAGCACCCGCTCTCCCGGTGCTCCCCCCACCCAGAGCACGCTGTCGCCGCTCTCACCTTCAGGCCTAGAGGCCGCGCCCCCAGCTCCCCATCCCCGCGCGCGCTGCTCCGGCTCTCAGGCCTAGCTGTCTCTGTCGGGAGCTGCACGGGCCGCGGCCCACAAACCCCCTCACCTGAGCGTCTCAGCTCTGCATCGCCGGGGGGAACCGCCGAGGAACCCGAGGAGGAGCGCGGCCCGGTGCGAGGTAAGTAACCGCACGGGAAGAGATCTTTCACCCCCGGCCCGGCCCTTCACCCCACCCGGCGCTTCACCCCACCCGGCCTGGCGCTTCACCCGGCCCGGCGCTTCACCCGGGCCGCCGTTCACCCCCCCCCCGGCCCTGTCCTTCACCCCCCCCCCCGGCCCTGCCCTTCACCCCCCCCCCCGGCCCTGCCCTTCACCCCCCCCCTGCCCTTCACCCCCTCCCCCCCCCCGGCCCTGCCCTTCACCCCCCCCCCGGCCCTGCCCTTCGCCCCCGGCCCTGCCCTTCGCCCCCGGCCCTGCCCTTCGCCCCCCCCCCGGCCCTGCCCTTCGCCCCCCCCCCCGGCCCTGCCCTTCACCCCCCCTGTCCCTGCCCTTTACCCCTGCCCTTCGCTCCCGCCCTTCGCCCCCACCCTCCCTGCCCTTCGCTCCCACCCTCCCTGCCCTTCGCTCCCTGCCCTTCGCCCCCACCCTCCCTGCCCTTCGCCCCCACCCTCCCTGCCCTTCGCCCCCACCCTCCCTGCCCTTCGCCCCCACCCTCCCTGCCCTTCGCCCCCACCCTCCCTGCCCTACACACGTACACACACGTACACACACGTATACACACGTACACACACACGTAGGCACATATATACACACACATGTAGACACACACGCGTAGACACACACACGTACACATACACACGCAGGCACATGTAGACACGCAGGCACACGTAGACACGCAGGCACACGTAGACACGCAGGCACACGTAGACACGCAGGCACACGTAGACACGCAGGCACACGTAGACACGTAGACACGCAGGCACACGTAGACACGCAGGCACACGTAGACACGCAGGCACACGCAGGCACACGTAGACACGCAGGCACACGTAGACACGCAGGCACACGTAGACACGCAGGCACACGTAGACACGCAGGCACACGTAGACACGCAGGCACACGTAGACACGCAGGCACACGCAGACACACGCAGACACGTACACACACGTATACGTAGACACACACGCACGTGTACACACACATACACGTGTACACACACACACACACACACACGTGTACACACACACACACGTGTACACACACACACACACACACACGTGTACACACACGTGTACACACATGTGTACACACACACACGTGTACACACACACACACACACACGTGTACACACACACACACGTGTACACACACACACACGTGTACACACACACACACACGTGTACACACACACACACACACGTGTACACACACACACACACACACGTGTACACACACACACGTGTACACACACACGTGTACACACACACACACACGTGTACACACACACACACGTGTACACACACACACACACACACACACACGTGTACACACACACACACACACGTGTACACACACACACACACGTGTACACACACACATGTGTACACACACACACACACGTGTACACACACACACACGTGTACACACACACACACGTGTACACACACACGTGTACACACACACACACGTGTACACACACACACGTGTACACACACACACGTGTACACACACACGTGTACACACACGTGTACACACACACACACGTGTACACACACGCACGTGTACACACACATACACGTGTACACACACACACACACACACACGTGTACACACACACACACGTGTACACACACACACACACACACGTGTACACACACGTGTACACACATGTGTACACACACACACGTGTACACACACACACACACACACGTGTACACACACACACACACGTGTACACACACACACACGTGTACACACACACACACACGTGTACACACACACACACACACGTGTACACACACACACACACACACGTGTACACACACACACGTGTACACACACACGTGTACACACACACACACACGTGTACACACACACACACGTGTACACACACACACACACACACACGTGTACACACACACACACACACGTGTACACACACACACACACACGTGTACACACACACATGTGTACACACACACACACACGTGTACACACACACACACGTGTACACACACACACGTGTACACACACACGTGTACACACACACACACGTGTACACACACACACGTGTACACACACACACGTGTACACACACACGTGTACACACACGTGTACACACACACACACGTGTACACACACACACACGTGTATACACACACACACGTGTATACACACACACACACATGTATACACACACGTGTATACACACACACACACGTGTATACACACACACGTGTATACACACACACGTGTATACACACACACGTGTATACACACACACACACGTGTATACACACACACACGTGTACACACACACACGTGTATACACACACACGTGTATACACACACGTGTATACACACACACGTGTATACACACACACACACATGTATACACACACACACGTACACATACACAATGTATACAAACAAACATGTATACACACACACACACATACATGTATACACACATGTATACACACATGTGTGTATATATACACACACACACGTATACACACACATACACTATCCCCAGCACCACCACATCAGCACACCGGTATCCCATGCCCCCCCCCCCCCCAGCACACTGGCATTCTCGGCTCCCCACCATTCCCAGCCCCCATCAACACCATCAGCACCCACACATTGGCACCTTCGCACCTCCCCATCGGCACACCCACATCCGCACCCCCACATCAGCAACAAACCCTCCCAAATCAGCACACCGATACAATCACCATCAGTACAGCCACAGCAGCAGTACCACCGCACACTGCCATGGGCCGCGTGGACCACTCCCCACCCAAATGCCACCCCCACACCACAAACATCCCGGGCAACGCCGGGGCTCTCAGCTAGTAAATATATATATACCTGGGTTTGAACTGGGACGAGACTTAGATATGATAAAATATAATTTATTCCTTGATAAAGGTGAACACACAAAATGTACAAATAACAGCAAAATATAGACACTTACTTAAAAGATGAAAATGATGAAAACAGTCCCATCTGGACTGGCAGTTTTATACAGCAATCAGCCCAAGACATTGCATGCCATTTCTTCTCAGCTATCAAGATTTTTTGTTTTGAAAATTCTTTTATTATGCAGCGAATCTTTACAACAAGATTATAACAGTACATAAATCATTTTCCAAACGGAAAAAAAACCGTGACGTTAACAACGGCGCAGTGCATATCCCACACAACTCACATAAATTTTTATTAATGGTTTCCCCAAAAGTAAAAAAACTGTGACGAACACGGCGGTGCAGTACATTTATACGTATGCACCGCACCACAGACATGACATATCATACACACATTATCTCTAACTTTATTGCACAGAAAATCTTTTGGGGCGGGGGAGTAAGGGAGGGGGGTGTTTAGTCCTCCTCCTCAGGACCGTCAAAGATGGAATAGTCCTTGAGCAGGCTGTGGAGCAGCCTGCGACAGTCATGTACCAACATCCTCTTCTTCCCCTTGGCAATCAAGATGGTATAGCACAACAGGCCTGATGACATGCAGGCATGAAGACAATGAACACATGAAACCATGGGTAAAGGGTGGCTCTGACTTATATATCATTTTAACCCTTCTTTCCCAGTTACGGCGCCGAGCCGTCTAGCAAAAGTCCCTTTGAAGCTTTTGAAGCTGATTTTGGACTTCCATTGAAGTGTGAAGTACCCCAGTTACAAAACCATTCACTTCCTTTGATCCCTAGGCCAAGCATAAACAATTAGCAATTTAGCCTTTGATGACCAGGCTATGTAAATTCCGGCAGGATGGGTTTCCTGCTTATTACCATAGCAGAATGGAACCTAAAATTCCATATCTGCTGTAAATACCTACCTAACTTCATAACTTCAGTTCAAAAGTACTTACAGGCAGGTGAGAAATATTAATACATTCCGTCACACCTGACGCTCCCAGAGCGACCAAACATACAGTGTAATTAAGAGAGATATTAATATCTGGCCCTTAGTAACTGTTAGGGATAAAGTGTTTAGACTTCCCAGGTGGGGCTAAATCCCACGAACACACATATGTAACTCTTAGCATGTTCAGCCAAGGACATCTCAAAATATTCTTATATTTAATAAGGTCACCCATTCTGATATCTCTTGGTGTAGCTCCACCCCTGCCCCCGTCAATAAAACCTTTGAAGCAGGGAAGACAGTTGTCACCTGGTTTCAGATTACCCTGGCAGGATAACTTTTGCTGTAAGGTGTGAGTTTTAACGCTCACCACCCAAACAGTCCCTTGGTCACGCATATCCAATTAGGTAAGTAGACTTTGATCAGGGCTATTTCCTAGCAAAATTCCCTTAGCCTTCAAATTAGGTATTAACATACTGTACACACACAAAAAAAACCCCTTCTGCTTTTCACATTCACCTTCAACTAAGCTTTTTGAAGTCCAGATTTCTGAAAAGACACAATACAGTTACACAGGGAAATAAGTATTTTCATGTCATAACAAGGGTTGATTCACATTTCTGGACCTCAGCCCAGTTAACCCCTTGTCTCCCTGGTGAGGTTAGAGGGTGGCCAATTGGGGGGTAACCCCGTTAATCCCAGGCCAAACCCTCACGATCGTCACAGTCACCTGTGCTGAAGCAGGGATATCCTGAAAACCTGACCATTTTGGGGGTAGGGGTGGGGGCGGGAAAGCTTGAGGACTGAAGTTGAGCGCCACGGACCTGCCTGAAAATCTGTGTGGAGAGCACGAGAATGTCTCCCTGTAAAGCAAACTCTTTGCCAGTTCCCGGAGTGATGCAAGATCGGATCTCGCCTGTTTAACTTGGGATATCCCGGGGAAGAGAGCAGCGCTGCGATATCCCGGGGAAGATAGCAGCGCTGGGATATCCCGGGGAAGATAGCAGCGCTGGGATATCCCGGGGAAGATAGCAGCCCTGGGATATTCCGGGAAAGATAGCAGCGCTGGGATATCCCAGGGAAGATAGCAGCGCTGAGATATCCCAGGGAAGATAGAAGCGCTGGGATATCCGGGGGAAGAGAGCAGCTCTCGGATATCCCAGGAAAGAGAGCAGCGCTTGGATATCCCGGGGAAGAGAGCAGCGCTGGGATATCCCAGGGAAGAGAGCAGCGCTGGGATATCCCGGGGAAGGTAGCAGCGCTGGGATATCCCGGGGAAGATAGCAGCGCTGTGATATCCCGGGGAAGAGAGCAGCGCTGGGATATCCCGGGGAAGAGAGAAGCGCTGGGGTATCCCGGGGAAGAGAGCAGCGCTGGGATATCCCGGGGAAGAGAGCAGCGCTGGGATATCCCGGGGAAGATAGCAGCGCTGGGATATCCCGGGGAAGAGAGAAGCGCTGGGATATCCCGGGGAAGAGAGCAGCGCTGGGATATCCCGGGGAAGATAGCAGCGCTGGGATATCCCGGGGAAGATAGCAGCGCTGGGATATCCCGGGGAAGAGAGCAGCGCTGGGATATCCCGGGGAAGAGAGCAGCGCTGGGATATCCCGGGGAAGATAGCAGCGCTGGGATACCCCGGGGAAGATAGCAGCGCTGGGATATCCCGGGGAAGATAGCAGCGCTGGGATATCCCAGGGAAGATAGCAGCGCTGAAATATCCTGGGGAAGATAGCAGCGCTGGGATATCCCGGGGAAGAGAGCAGCGCTGGTATATCCCGGGGAAGATAGCAGTGCTGGGATATCCCGTGGAAGAGAGCAGCGCTGTGATATCCCGGGGAAGATAGCAGCGCTGGGATATTCCGGGGAAGAGAGCAGCGCTGGGATATCCCAGGGAAGAGAGCAGCGCTGGGATATCCCGGGGAAGGTAGCAGCGCTGTGATATCCCGGGGAAGAGAGCAGCGCTGGGATATCCCGGGGAAGAGAGAAGCGCTGGGATATCCCGGGGAAGAGAGCAGCGCTGGGATATCCCGGGGAAGAGAGCAGCGCTGGGATATCCCGGGGAAGATAGCAGTGCTGGGATATCCGGGGGAAGAGAGCAGCTCTCGGATATCCCGGGGAAGAGAGCAGCACTGGGATATCCCGGGGAAGAGAGCTGCGCTGGGATATCCCAGGGAAGAGAGCAGCGCTGGGATATCCCGGGGAAGGTAGCAGCGCTGGGATATCCCGGGGAAGATAGCAGCGCTGTGATATCCCGGAGAAGAGAGCAGCGCTGGGATATCCCGGGGAAGAGAGAAGCGCTGGGATATCCCGGGGAAGAGAGCAGCGCTGGGATATCCCGGGGAAGATAGCAGCGCTGGGATATCCCGGGGAAGATAGCAGCGCTGGGATATCCCGGGGAAGAGAGCAGCGCTGGGATATCCCGGGGAAGAGAGCAGCGCTGGGATATCCCGGGGAAGATAGCAGCGCTGGGATACCCCGGGGAAGAGAGCAGCGCTGGGATATCCCGGGGAAGATATCAGCGCTGGGATATCCCAGGGAAGATAGCAGCGCTGAAATATCCTGGGGAAGATAGCAGCGCTGGGATATCCCGGGGAAGAGAGCAGCGCTGGTATATCCCGGGGAAGACAGCAGCGCTGGGATATCCCGTGGAAGAGAGCAGCGCTGGGATATCCCGGGGAAGATAGCAGCGCTGGGATATCCCGGGGAAGATAGCAGCGCTGGGATATCCCGGGGAAGATAGCAGCGCTGTGATATCCCGGGGAAGAGAGCAGCGCTGGGATATCCCGGGGAAGATAGCAGCGCTGGGATATCCCGGGGAAGAGAGCAGCGCTGGGATATCCCGGGGAAGAGAGCAGCGCTGGGATATCCCGGGGAAGATAGCAGTGCTGGGATATCCGGGGGAAGAGAGCAGCTCTCGGATATCCCGGGGAAGAGAGCAGCACTGGGATATCCCGGGGAAGAGAGCAGCGCTGGGATATCCCAGGGAAGAGAGCAGCGCTGGGATATCCCGGGGAAGGTAGCAGCGCTGGGATATCCCGGGGAAGATAGCAGCACTGTGATATCCCGGGGAAGAGAGCAGCGCTGGGATATCCCGGGGAAGAGAGAAGCGCTGGGATATCACGGGGAAGAGAGCAGCGCTGGGATATCCCGGGGAAGAGAGCAGCGCTGGGATATCCCGGGGAAGATAGCAGCGCTGGTATATCCCGGGGAAGATAGCAGCGCTGGGATATACCGGGGGAAGATAGAAGCACTGGGATATCCCGGGGAAGATAGCAGTGCTGGGATATCCCGGGGAAGAGAGCAGCGCTGGGATATCCCGGGGAAGATAGCAGCGCTGGGATATCCCGGGGAAGATAGCAGCGCTGGGATATCCCGGGGAAGATAGCAGCGCTGGGATATCCCGGGGAAGAGAGCAGCGCTGGGATATCCCGGGGAAGAGAGCAGCGCTGGGATATACCGGGGGAAGATAGAAGCACTGGGATATCCCGGGGAAGATAGCAGTGCTGGGATATCCCGGGGAAGAGAGCAGCGCTGGGATATCCCGGGGAAGATAGCAGCGCTGGGATATCCCGGGGAAGATAGCAGCGCTGGGATATCCCGGGGAAGATAGCAGCGCTGGGATATCCCGGGGAAGAGAGCAGCGCTGGGATATCCCGGGGAAGAGAGCAGCGCTGGGATATCCCGGGGAAGATAGCAGCGCTGGGATACCCCGGGGAAGAGAGCAGCGCTGGGATATCCCGGGGAAGATAGCAGCGCTGGGATATCCCAGGGAAGATAGCAGCGCTGAAATATCCCGGGGAAGATAGCAGCGCTGGGATACCCCGGGGAAGAGAGCAGCGCTGGGATATCCCGGGGAAGATAGCAGCGCTGGGATATCCCGGGGAAGAGAGCAGCGCTGGTATATCCCGGGGAAGATAGCAGCGCTGGGATATCCCGTGGAAGAGAGCAGCGCTGGGATATCCCGGGGAAGATAGCAGCGCTGGGATATCCCGGGGAAGATAGCAGCACTGGGATATCCCGGGGAAGATAGCAGCGCTGGGATATCCCGGGGAAGATAGCAGCCCTGGGATATTCCGGGAAAGATAGCAGCGCTGGGATATCCCAGGGAAGATAGCAGCGCTGAGATATCCCAGGGAAGATAGAAGCGCTGGGATATCCGGGGGAAGAGAGCAGCTCTCGGATATCCCAGGGAAGAGAGCAGCGCTTGGATATCCCGGGGAAGAGAGCAGCGCTGGGATATCCCAGGGAAGAGAGCAGCGCTGGGATATCCCGGGGAAGGTAGCAGCGCTGGGATATCCCGGGGAAGATAGCAGCGCTGTGATATCCCGGGGAAGAGAGCAGCGCTGGGATATCCCGGGGAAGAGAGAAGCGCTGGGATATCCCGGGGAAGAGAGCAGCGCTGGGATATCCCGGGGAAGAGAGCAGCGCTGGGATATCCCGGGGAAGATAGCAGTGCTGGGATATCCGGGGGAAGAGAGCAGCTCTCGGATATCCCGGGGAAGAGAGCAGCACTGGGATATCCCGGGGAAGAGAGCAGCGCTGGGATATCCCAGGGAAGAGAGCAGCGCTGGGATATCCCGGGGAAGGTAGCAGCGCTGGGATATCCCGGGGAAGATAGCAGCGCTGTGATATCCCGGAGAAGAGAGCAGCGCTGGGATATCCCGGGGAAGAGAGAAGCGCTGGGATATCCCGGGGAAGAGAGCAGCGCTGGGATATCCCGGGGAAGATAGCAGCGCTGGGATATCCCGGGGAAGATAGCAGCGCTGGGATATCCCGGGGAAGAGAGCAGCGCTGGGATATCCCGGGGAAGAGAGCAGCGCTGGGATATCCCGGGGAAGATAGCAGCGCTGGGATACCCCGGGGAAGAGAGCAGCGCTGGGATATCCCGGGGAAGATATCAGCGCTGGGATATCCCAGGGAAGATAGCAGCGCTGAAATATCCTGGGGAAGATAGCAGCGCTGGGATATTCCGGGGAAGAGAGCAGCGCTGGTATATCCCGGGGAAGATAGCAGCGCTGGGATATCCCGTGGAAGAGAGCAGCGCTGGGATATCCCGGGGAAGATAGCAGCGCTGGGATATCCCGGGGAAGATAGCAGCGCTGGGATATCCCGGGGAAGATAGCAGCGCTGTGATATCCCGGGGAAGAGAGCAGCGCTGGGATATCCCGGGGAAGAGAGCAGCGCTGGGATATCCCGGGGAAGAGAGCAGCGCTGGGATATCCCGGGGAAGAGAGCAGCGCTGGGATATCCCGGGGAAGAGAGCAGCGCTGGGATATCCCGGGGAAGATAGCAGTGCTGGGATATCCGGGGGAAGAGAGCAGCTCTCGGATATCCCAGGGAAGAGAGCAGCACTGGGATATCCCGGGGAAGAGAGCAGCGCTGGGATATCCCAGGGAAGAGAGCAGCGCTGGGATATCCCGGGGAAGGTAGCAGCGCTGGGATATCCCGGGGAAGATAGCAGCACTGTGATATCCCGGGGAAGAGAGCAGCGCTGGGATATCCCGGGGAAGAGAGAAGCGCTGGGATATCACGGGGAAGAGAGCAGCGCTGGGATATCCCGGGGAAGAGAGCAGCGCTGGGATATCCCGGGGAAGATAGCAGCGCTGGTATATCCCGGGGAAGATAGCAGCGCTGGGATATACCGGGGGAAGATAGAAGCACTGGGATATCCCGGGGAAGAAAGCAGTGCTGGGATATCCCGGGGAAGAGAGCAGCGCTGGGATATCCCGGGGAAGATAGCAGCGCTGGGATATCCCGGGGAAGATAGCAGCGCTGGGATATCCCGGGGAAGATAGCAGCGCTGGGATATCCCGGGGAAGATAGCAGCGCTGGGATATCCCGGGGAAGAGAGCAGCGCTGGGATATCCCG
The DNA here is from genome assembly GCF_040206685.1 of Ascaphus truei. NCBI lineage: Eukaryota > Metazoa > Chordata > Amphibia > Anura > Ascaphidae > Ascaphus > Ascaphus truei. Next base: position 400,638 of record NW_027456279.1, on the reverse strand, counting down.
GGGAAGATAGCAGCGCTGGGATACCCCGGGGAAGAGAGCAGCGCTGGGATATCCCGGGGAAGATAGCAGCGCTGGGATATCCCAGGGAAGATAGCAGCGCTGAAATATCCCGGGGAAGATAGCAGCGCTGGGATATCCCGGGGAAGAGAGCAGCGCAGGTATATCCCGGGGAAGATAGCAGCGCTGGGATATCCCGTGGAAGAGAGCAGCGCTGGGATATCCCCGGGATATCCCAGCGCTGGGATATCCCGGGGAAGATAGCAGCGCTGGGATATCCCGGGGAAGATAGCAGCGCTGGGATATCCCGGGGAAGATAGCAGCGCTGGGATATCCCGGGGAAGAGAGCAGCGCTGGGATATCCCAGGAAGATAGCAGCGCTGGGATATCCCGGGGAAGAGAGCAGCGCTGGGATATCCCGGGGAAGTTAGCAGCGCTGGGATATCCCGGGGAAGATAGCAGCGCTGGGATATCCCGGGGAAGATAGCAGCGCTGGGATATCCCGGGGAAGATAGCAGCGCTGGGATATCCCGGGGAAGAGAGAAGCGCTGGGATATCCCGGGGAAGATAGCAGCGCTGGGATATCCCGGGGAAGATAGCAGCGCTGGGATATTCCGGGGAAGTTAGCAGCGCTGGGATATCCCGGGGAAGATAGCAGCGCTGGGATATTCCGGGGAAGATAGCAGCGCTGGGATATTCCGGGGAAGTTAGCAGCGCTGGGATATCCCGGGGAAGATAGCAGTGCTGGGATATCCGGGGGAAGAGAGCAGCTCTCGGATATCCCGGGGAAGAGAGCAGCACTGGGATATCCCGGGGAAGAGAGCAGCGCTGGGATATCCCAGGGAAGAGAGCAGCGCTGGGATATCCCGGGGAAGGTAGCAGCGCTGGGATATCCCGGGGAAGATAGCAGCGCTGTGATATCCCGGAGAAGAGAGCAGCGCTGGGATATCCCGGGGAAGAGAGAAGCGCTGGGATATCCCGGGGAAGAGAGCAGCGCTGGGATATCCCGGGGAAGATAGCAGCGCTGGGATATCCCGGGGAAGATAGCAGCGCTGGGATATCCCGGGGAAGAGAGCAGCGCTGGGATATCCCGGGGAAGAGAGCAGCGCTGGGATATCCCGGGGAAGATAGCAGCGCTGGGATACCCCGGGGAAGAGAGCAGCGCTGGGATATCCCGGGGAAGATATCAGCGCTGGGATATCCCAGGGAAGATAGCAGCGCTGAAATATCCTGGGGAAGATAGCAGCGCTGGGATATTCCGGGGAAGAGAGCAGCGCTGGTATATCCCAGGGAAGATAGCAGCGCTGGGATATCCCGTGGAAGAGAGCAGCGCTGGGATATCCCGGGGAAGATAGCAGCGCTGGGATATCCCGGGGAAGATAGCAGCGCTGGGATATCCCGGGGAAGATAGCAGCGCTGTGATATCCCGGGGAAGAGAGCAGCGCTGGGATATCCCGGGGAAGAGAGCAGCGCTGGGATATCCCGGGGAAGAGAGCAGCGCTGGGATATCCCGGGGAAGAGAGCAGCGCTGGGATATCCCGGGGAAGATAGCAGTGCTGGGATATCCGGGGGAAGAGAGCAGCTCTCGGATATCCCAGGGAAGAGAGCAGCACAGGGATATCCCGGGGAAGAGAGCAGCGCTGGGATATCCCAGGGAAGAGAGCAGCGCTGGGATATCCCGGGGAAGGTAGCAGCGCTGGGATATCCCGGGGAAGATAGCAGCACTGTGATCTCCCGGGGAAGAGAGCAGCGCTGGGATATCCCGGGGAAGAGAGAAGCGCTGGGATATCACGGGGAAGAGAGCAGCGCTGGGATATCCCGGGGAAGAGAGCAGCGCTGGGATATCCCGGGGAAGATAGCAGCGCTGGTATATCCCGGGGAAGATAGCAGCGCTGGGATATCACGGGGAAGAGAGCAGCGCTGGGATATCCCGGGGAAGAGAGCAGCGCTGGGATATCCCGGGGAAGATAGCAGCGCTGGTATATCCCGGGGAAGATAGCAGCGCTGGGATATCCCGGGGAAGATAGCAGTGCTGGGATATCCCGGGGAAGAGAGCAGCGCTGGGATATCCCGGGGAAGATAGCAGCGCTGGGATATCCCGGGGAAGATAGCAGCGCTGGGATATCCCGGGGAAGATAGCAGCGCTGGGATATCCCGGGGAAGATAGCAGCGCTGGGATATCCCGGGGAAGAGAGCAGCGCTGGGATATCCCGGGGAAGATAGCAGCGCTGGGATACCCCGGGGAAGAGAGCAGTGCTGGGATATCCCGGGGAAGATAGCAGCGCTGGGATATCCCAGGGAAGATAGCAGCGCTGAAATATCCCGGGGAAGATAGCAGCGCTGGGATATCCCGGGGAAGAGAGCAGCGCAGGTATATCCCGGGGAAGATAGCAGCGCTGGGATATCCCGTGGAAGAGAGCAGCGCTGGGATATCCCGGGGAAGATAGCAGCGCTGGGATATCCCGGGGAAGATAGCAGCGCTGGGATATCCCGGGGAAGATAGCAGCGCTGGGATATCCCGGGGAAGATAGCAGCGCTGGGATATCCCGGGGAAGATAGCAGCGCTGGGATATCCCGGGGAAGATAGCAGCGCTGGGATATCCCGGGGAAGAGAGCAGCGCTGGGATATCCCAGGAAGATAGCAGCGCTGGGATATCCCGGGGAAGAGAGCAGCGCTGGGATATCCCGGGGAAGTTAGCAGCGCTGGGATATCCCGGGGAAGATAGCAGCGCTGGGATATCCCGGGGAAGATAGCAGCGCTGGGATATCCCGGGGAAGATAGCAGCGCTGGGATATCCCGGGGAAGAGAGAAGCGCTGGGATATCCCGGGGAAGATAGCAGCGCTGGGATATCCCGGGGAAGATAGCAGCGCTGGGATATTCCGGGGAAGTTAGCAGCGCTGGGATATCCCGGGGAAGATAGCAGCGCTGGGATATTCCGGGGAAGATAGCAGCGCTGGGATATTCCGGGGAAGTTAGCAGCGCTGGGATATCCCAGGGAAGATAGCAGCGCTGGGATATCCCGGGGAAGATAGCAGCGCTGGGATATCCCGGAGAAGATAGCAGCGCTGGGATATCCCGGGGAAGATAGCAGCGCTGGGATATCCCGGGGAAGAGAGAAGCACTGGGATATCCCGGGGAAGAGAGCAGCGCTGGGATATCCCGGGGAAGAGAGCAGCGCTGGGATATCCCGGGGAAGATAGCAGCGCTGGGATATCCCGGGGAAAATAGCAGCTCTGGGATATTCCGGGGAAGTTAGCAGCGCTGGGATATCCCAGGGAAGATAGCAGCACTGGGATATCCCGGGGAAGGGAGCAGCTCTGGGATATCCCAGGGAAGATAGCAGCGCTGGGATATCCCGGGGAAGATAGCAGCGCTGGGATATCCCGGGGAAGAGAGCAGTGCTGGGATATCCCGGGGAAGATAGCAGCGCTGGGATATCCCGGGGAAGAGAGCAGCGCTGGGATATCCCGGGGAAGATAGCAGCGCTGGGATATCCCGAGGAAGATGGAAGTGCTGGGATATCCCGGGGAAGATAGCAGCACTGGGATATCCCAGGGAAGAGAGCAGGGCTGGCATATCCCGTGGAAGAGAGCAGCGCTGGGATATCCCAGGGAAGATAGCAGAGCTGGGATATGCCGAGGAAGAGAGCAGCGCTGGGATATCCCAGGGAAGAGAGCAGGGCTGGGATATCCCGTGGAAGAGAGCAGCGCTGGGATATCCCAGGGAAGATAGCAGAGCTGGGATATGCCGGGGGAAATAGCAGCGCTGGGATATCCCGGGGAAAATAGCAGCGCTGGAATATCCCGAGGAAGAGAGCAGCACAGGGATATCCCAGGGAAGAGAGCAGCGCTGGGATATCCCAGGGAAGATAGCAGCGCTGGGATATCCCGGGGAAGAGAGCAGCGCTGGGATATCCCGGGGAAGATAGCAGCGCTGGGATATCCCGGGGAAGATAGCAACGCTGGGATATCCCGGGGAAGATAGCAGTGCTTGGATATCCTGGGGAAGAGAGCAGCGCTGGGATATCCCGGGGAAGAGAGCAGCGCTGGGATATCCCGGGGAAGAGAGCAGCGCTGGGATATCCCTGGGAAGATAGCAGTGCTTGGATATCCCGGGGAAGAGAGCAGCGCTGGGATATCCCGGGGAAGATAGCAGCGCTGAGATATCCCGGGGAAGATAGCAGCGCTGGGATATCCCGGGGAAGATAGCAGCGCTGGGATATCCCGGGGAAGATAGCAACGCTGGGATATCCCTGGGAAGATAGCAGTTCTTGGATATCCCGGGGAAGAGAGCAGCGCTGGGATATCCCGGGGAAGATAGCAGTGCTTGGATATCCCGGGGAAGAGAGCAGCGCTGGGATATCCCGGGGAAGATAGCAGCGCTGGGATATCCCGGGGAAGAGAGCAGCGCTGGGATATCCCGGGGAAGATAGCAGCGCTGGGATATCCCGGGGAAGAGAGCAGCGCCTGGATATCCCGGGGAAGAGAGCAGTGCTTGGATATCCCAGGGATTTGCAGAAGGGATAGTACAAATTGATTCCCAAAACATCAGAAAGGGTTTTTTTGCAGAAAATATCTAACGGATATTTCTAAAATCGCCGTAGCTAACTTTGATCTGGTTGCATGTATAGCTCCCGTATCCCTCAGGGGATTGTCACATGCTGCGGCTTAGTCAATAGGGCGGCTGCATTTGCAATTAAGGCCTTTTCAGTGCAAGGGAGCCTGCGCTGGCAGTTTTGAATAGTTCTGAATAGAGACAGTTAAGGCTGCAGTTACATGTTGCTAGGCAACCAGTGAAGCTGTGAGAGATGACAGTTTAAACAGCTTTTAAAAAGAGTTAGCAGTTGGAGCTGGGAGCTGGGGGAGTTAGGGTGTGTGCAGGGAGCAGTAGCCCCTAGCACTAGGCCTAGTTACCCCCAGAGGTCCCAGATAAGTTACTATTCCCCAATTTGTGGTTGCTTCAGGGACAGGCCCTACTTAAGGAGATCTGCCCCTTTAGCTATTTGGTTAAGTTAGAAGCCACTCAGTAGTGCGCAGCCTGATTACTGGGTCTGGGCTCAGACTTCCCAGAGTTATATAGAGACTATCTACTCGGAGGCCCTGCAAAGCAGTGACTGCGGCCGGTTGCAGATGGATCCCCATCAAAGTACAGACGGTGCAGAGCTGCGGTGATATTATCCACGCTGGAAGTCACCCCACGCGTAGGAGGACATCACGTCGGATCAGGCGGATCCACTTCAGTGTATAGCGGCACCCGTGGCTGGAGCCCGGGCAGGTATCTATAAAGAGTGCACCAACACGTCCAGGGATAGCGCTATCTCCATCACACGTGGGTGGGGTTTGGACATAAGGTACTTTGGGGAATACCTATGGTGATGTGTGCACCCGGTGCACGTCCATGTGTGTGTGTATACACATTATTCTGTGTGGTACAGGTACCGGAGTTATTATTAGTAGTTACAATAGTAAACAGTTATTAGCATACACTGTGTGCATGTTTTATTATTGCGGTTCCTGTAAGAGGACCATCCCACTCAGGTGGGAACCCTTACAAGTGGAGGCGCTGTGTTCAACTAATGATCAGGTAACCCCAGGCTCCCAGTGGCGCAGGTTCAGGTCTTCTGTGAGCCTATCAGGTAATGCACCACACCCGGTAACATAAGTGTAGATTTTCCCACATGGTCCCTGCGATAGGGGGGGGGGGGGGGGGAAGTGTTACACATATTTCTTGTCGCCACGTAGAATTCTGCGCTGTTGCGGTAGTTGAGCAATCTCGAAGCCTGCACGGATGTGTAACTAGTTTCCAGCCAAATATCGTTGACATGTCAATTTTTAATTGGCTGGCAGGCACACAGGTAAAAACCACCCTTGTGTACTGTACTTGAAGTAATTATGACATTAATTATCTCGGGGGTTACGCGAGGAGACATAGAATCTGGCTGCTGGGGGGATTTTCTCAGTGACGTTTGGGCCGTTTATATAAGCACTGACCTAACTGAGAATGAATAGGTCTGATAGCATTATATGTTGCGTGTATGGAATTTAATTTTGTGTGTATACTTCCACTGCCACTAAACACATCTTAAAAACAGATATTAAAATATCTTTGAGGCTGCAATGTTGTTGAGTGCTTTGACTTCAGAGTAATTCCAACATTTGTATTGCTACACGGGTCGGGACTATCAGACATTTGAATGATGATGGGACCGCACTAAAAATGGCCCCTGCTTGTAACTCCCGTTGGCTGCCTTGTGGATGGCCATTTAAATTTAAAAATAAAACAGAAAGTATCTCAGCAATCCGAGGACCTGGAAGTGTTGGGGTTTCCGCTCTGGAAGACACAGCTACCCTGTAACAGGGGATTTATCCCTGTTCAGTAATGTGCCTTTAATCCAGCAGTGTGGTGGTTAACGCTATACAAAAATAAACGCTATACAAACGCTATAAAAAACGCTATAAAAAAAACCACTAGATGGCGCTCATACACTCTAAGAACACATAAACCATGCAGTGAAATATAGTGACTAATAATATCAAAATATGTAAAAAAATAAAGTGCACGAAGTGATAAAACAAACACTCAAACCCTTATGGACTGTTTCACGGTCCGCAAAGTACAAAGAAGAAGAATCAGGGGAGCGTCAGTACCTAAAGGAAAAAACGTGATACTCGCATAGTGCAGTAAATTAACAACACACATACACAGGCAGAGCTCTCATAAGAGCACAATGAAGCTAGATACCAATGGTCACTAAGTATCCGAGATACTAGCTATCTATGGACATCTATGTTAGTAAATGATGTCCCATACAAAGGAGCAACAATTAGGAGGTGGAAATCCAAAAGAGAGACACCAATCCAAAACTTAAAAATGTAGACATTTATCCAGCATTGATAAAAATTGGAGGCTTACAGGATTCCGGAAGATAAACAGCAAGTTTGTATACGTGTAGATTCCAGCCGAGTCGCGTTCTCGGGATCTCTGCACGATGCTGCTTTCTCACACGGTTTCCGACCTGCACTGCTTCAAGGGGCCGATACGTCACTTCCGGGTTCTTCAACTCATATAGCGGACACCACCGGAACTCCACAGCAGGCTCTCTCCCTCTGGATCTCACAAGAGGGGTTACGCTCTACGCGTTTCGCCGTACGTAGTGACGGCTTCGTCAGGAGTGACGTTACCCCGTAAAGAGATGCTATTTATACCCTTTAATCTATGCTGACCTTTCCTCCTATTGGACAGCAGAATAAATTGGTGATTGACTTCATGTGTCCTCCCAATTCTTACACAACACCGTTATACAATTAACCTTAAAATACACAACAATGTTTATACACTTCAAAATAAAATACAGCTTTAATAATACAAAAATCCTATTCTAAAAATTGCCGAAGTGGTCTCATATACAACTGTGCTATTTCAAGAATTGTATATAAAATATATAAGATGCATAAAATATAATAAAATCGCTCAAAATCTAACATATACGTTGAAACGGCGATTGATGTATCTCAAAGATAAGAACATAGGGAAAAAACACACAATTAGTTCATACTATATGCATTTTAACCTAGGTCACAGTTTAAAACATTTTTATAGGAAAGCACTCAGCTCAAAATCCACATTGAGACCTAGTGGTACAAGTGTTTGTAAGGTGAAGATCCAGAAGCTTTCTCTTTTTTTAAGAGCAGCTTGTCTGTCTCCACCTCTCCAATGTGTTAACACTTGTTCTATCACAGTAAATTTGAGCCCAGATGTATCCCCATTATGTTTTTGTAAAAAATGGTTGGATAGGTAATGTGTAGTAACACCTCTCCTTACATTGCCAATATGCTCAAGTATACGTGTGTTAGCAGTTCTTCTAGTTTGGCCTACATATTGTAATCCACATGGACAGGAAATAAGATATACCACATAGTTGGATTTACATGACAAAAGTTGTTTAATATTATATCTTTGCCCTGAGGTATTAGACACAAAACTAAATTTATCCTCTGGCCTGTGTTTACATGCAGTACATGTGGTGCAGCCAAAAAAACCTTTAGATCTAGTTAGCCATCTATTTCCCTCACTAGTTTTTTTAGGGAGGGCACTGGGGGCTAATTTGTCTTTCAATGATTTTGCTCTTCTAAAGATCACGCTTGGGTTTTCAGGGACAATCTCTCCTAGCACAGGGTCATTTTTTACATGTCAAACTGTGACTTAGGTTAAAATGCATATACTATGAACTAATTGTGTGTTTTTTCCCTATGTTCTTATCTTTGAGATACATCAATCACCGTTTCAACGTATATGTTAGATTTTGAGCGATTTTATTATATTTTATGCATCTTATATATTTTATATACAATTCTTGAAATAGCACAGTTGTATATGAGACCACTTCGGCAATTTTTAGAATAGGATTTTTGTATTATTAAAGCTGTATTTTATTTTGAAGTGTATAAACATTGTTGTGTATTTTAAGGTTAATTGTATAACGGTGTTGTGTAAGAATTGGGAGGACACATGAAGTCAATCACCAATTTATTCTGCTGTCCAATAGGAGGAAAGGTCAGCATAGATTAAAGGGTATAAATAGCATCTCTTTACGGGGTAACGTCACTCCTGACGAAGCCATCACTACGTACGGCGAAACGCGTAGAGCGTAACCCCTCTTGTGAGATCCAGAGGGAGAGAGCCTGCTGTGGAGTTCCGGTGGCGTCCGCTATATGAGTTGAAGAACCCGGAAGTGACGTATCGGCCCCTTGAAGCAGTGCAGGTCGGAGACCGTGTGAGAAAGCAGCATCGTGCAGAGATCCCGAGAACGCGACTCGGCTGGAATCTACATGTATACAAACTTGCTGTTTATCTTCCGGAATCCTGTAAGCCTCCAATTTTTATCAATGCTGGATAAATGTCTACATTTTTTTTTGTATCAATTTTTTTATTGGACACGTAAAGGTAGTACAACACAGGAATGGGTGTCATGATCCCATGACAGTAAGGCTTTTGACATACTGAATGTGACCAAAAAAAAAACATTTTCTATTTTCTGGGCGGAAGGAATTAACTGGGGAGAGGGAAGAGGTGGGAAGAAGACAAACAGGGGTAGACTAGGGGGGGTGGGGGGGAAGCTGTGGGGAGGGGGGGGAAGTCTTGCATCAGGTTCAGGTAGATCTTCTCCTCCTGATTGCGGAGGGGGGGGGGGGGGGGGGGGGACGCTCCTACCTCCGCAACTCCTCTCGGATGGGATTATTTTGCTAGCCAGGGATCCCAGGTATTCAGAAATTGGGGTATTTTTTTTTGAATGAGGGCAGTTAATTTCTCCATCGTCATTACTTCATTGATCCTCCTAGTGACCGTAGCTCTAGAGGCGGCTTTTATCTGCTTCCATGCAGCCGCAATGGAGCACCTAGCTGCCGTCAATATTGACGTTATTAGTCTTGCCATTGGCGGGGGAAGATCTGAGATTGGTTTGTTCAGCACCAGGGTCAGGGGGTCCATGGGTAGGGTTAGTCCTGTGACTTGGTTTGTAAGCCTCAGGATCATCGCCCAGAATCTTTGTATCTCCGGACATGACCACCAAATATGGGCCATGTCGCCCTTTTGACCACATCCACGCCAGCACAGGTCAATTGCGCCGGGGTAGATCTGGCTCAGTCTAACGGGAGTCAGGTACCAGTGAAATAGGATTTTGTATATGTTTTCTTTTATGGTTGTGCAAATTGAAGTTTTGGGGGCTTGCTCCCAGATCTCCTCCCAATCCTCTGGGTCTACCGATAGGCCTAGTTGTGCAGACCATTTTTGCATGTATCGATGGATGGGTGGGGTCGAGGGCGACTCTAGTGCTTTGTATAATTGTGAGATCAATCCTTTTTGGTAAGTTCTTTTAGTGCATAGGGATTCAAATTTGGTTAATTTAGGGAATTTAGAGGTTGGGGAGAGGGATAAAAGGAAGTGTCTGCTTGCATATATTTGAAAAGGTGCAGGCTTTGGATATCAAATTTGTTTCTAATCACCTGAAACGTAGCGATCTCATCTTTCTGCAGCAGATCGGCCACCATCCTAATATTGTGACTCTGAAATTGGTCGAATTGACTTGGGGAACACCCAGGGGGGAATTTGGGGTTCCCAAAGATGGGGATGAGCTGTGAGGGGGATGCTACCAGACCGTACTTCCCCTTGCTTTTAAGCCATGCTTCCCACGTGCATCTCATTGCTCCCAGGGCAAACCTTGGTGGTTTAGCCCCGCTGCTGCCAGAAGGCCACATTGCCACCTGGAAGGAGAGGGGATAGGCGTAGTGAGTCTCTATCTCTAACCATGAAGCTAAGGCCGGGTCGCAATTCCAAACTACAGCCTGCTTCAACTGTGCAGCAAGATAGTATTTTGCCAGGTCGGGGACCCCCAAGCCTCCTCTGTCTCTACTCGACAGCAACACCGATCGTGGGACTCTGGGCTTCTTGTCGTTCCAGATAAATTGAAGGATTAAAGACTGCATGTTTTTAAGAGATGTTTGTGGGATCGAAATTGGGAGGGTTTGGAAGTTATATAACAGTCTTGGAAGAACGTTCATTTTTACTGCCGTCATTCTTCCGAACCATGAGATTTGGTGCTTTTTCCAGATTTCCAGGTCTTTCTTAATCTGGTTAAATAGGGGAGGATAGTTGTATTGATATAGAGTATTATAAGAAGTAGAGATTTTGACCCCTAGGTATTTAATATAGGAGGAACTCCAGCGGTATTTAAAATTGGCTTGGATGAGTTTCCAGTTCTGTTGGGGAAGGGTTAAATTTAGGGACTCAGATTTGTCTATGTTTATTTTATAGTCAGATATTTGGCCAAATTGTGTCAGGTGCTGTTGGAGGTTAGGGAGGGAGGTATGGGGGGCCGCGAGAGTCAATATTACGTCGTCTGCAAACAGTGAAATTTTGTGTTCTCTGTCCCCGATTTTAATTCCTTTTATATTGGTTCTTCTCTAATTGAAGCTGCTAGGGGTTCTATAGTTAAGGCAAATAAGAGGGGCGAGAGCGGGCAACCTTGTCTAGTCCCGTTTCTAATCTTTATGGGGTCTGAAAACCCCCCTGCTAATTTGACATATGCTGTTGGATTGTGATATAGGGCTCTCACTCCTTCCAGGAAAGGACCTGAGAATCCAAACCTCAGCATGGTTTGGTCTAGGAAGGACCACCTAATCCTATCGAATGCTTTTTCAGCGTCGAGGCTTAGGATCATTGCTTTGGACCCAGAGAGATGCACGTGGTCAATTATATCCACTATTTTGCGGGTGTTGTTGGAGGCCTGTCTTCCAGACACAAATCCTACTTGATCTATATGTATCAGTCTAGGGAGAATTGGGTTTAGCCTGTTTGCCAGGATCTTGCTGTAGATTTTGAGATCGGTATTTAACAGGGATATAGGCCTATAACTCCCACACAAAAGTGGGTCTCTACCCTCCTTATGGATGATCGCTAAGTTCGCTGCTATTATCGTAGAGGGTATTGACTCTCCCTGTAGGAAGGAGTTGTACATTTGGATGAGGTAGGGGGATAATATAGATAAGAACATTTTATAATAAATGTTGGAAAAACTGTCCGGGCCCGGTGTTTTTGCTAGCTGAAGGGATTGTATAGCTTGGGAAAGTTCTTCTTGTGTTATAGGTTTGTTGAGGGATTCTGTTTCTTGGGGGGTAAGCGTGGGGAGGTTACAGTGGTCTAGGTATTGAGTTATTTTGTTTAAGTTTACTGGGTCATGGTCTGGGGGGTGGAAATTGTACAGGTCCGAATAAAATTTCGCAAATTCCTGGGTAATTTCTTTCTCTAGGTATGTGATTTGACCTGTGTCTGTTTGGATTTTTGCTATCTGGGCTTTTGCTTTTATACCTCGTAGCTTCGAGGCCAGGAGTTTTTCAGCTTTATTACCTTTGTTGAAGTATTTTTGTTTTGACCATCTAAGGGCTTTTTCAACTTCCTCTAGTTGTATGTGTTTGAGGGCTGCTCTAGCTAAATTTAGTGACTTTAGAGTCTTTTTAGACAACAAGGTTTTGTGTTGGGCTTCGAGGAGAGAGATCTTTTCTGTAAGCTCCTTTTGAAGTTTAAATTTTTGCTTTTTTTTGTATGAGGCCATGGAGATTAAGTCTCCTCTGATAGAGGCTTTGTGGGCCTCCCATAACATGGCCGGGGTTGAGGCGGAGCCTTTGTTGATCTGAAAGAATTCTATTAGTTTTAGATGTAGAGTTTTCTCTAAGAAGGGAATCATTCAATTTCCATTTATATTGGGAGTGTTTAACAAAGGGGATTGTTAGGGAAAGGTCAATTGGCGCGTGATCGGACCACGTGATGGGTCCAATATTGGAATGGGAGGAGGCCTGGAAGACGTTACTGGTGCCCAGAAAATAATCGATTCTCGAGTAGGACTGATGAGGGGTGGAGAAGAAAGTGTAGTCCCTCTGGCCCTGGTGCTGGGCCCTCCATATATCGATCAGTGAGTAGTTCTCCATGATCTCTCGGAATTTTTTAGCTTTTTTTTGGGCCTGAGCACTACTTGGGGAGGGGGTATAATTTGGGCTCTTTTGATCTGGGCCAGATTTGTCATTTATATGGGATGCGACCATGTTGAAGTCGCCTCCAATGATTAGGGAGGACAGAGACTGCTGGTCTAGGTCTTCTAGTAAGTTAGACAGGAAAAGTAATTGGTTGTCGTTGGGAGCATATATATTCACAATCGTGATCGGGGATCCTGCTAGGGTGCCTTGAAGTGTTAGTGAGCGCCCCTCTGGGTCCGAGTATGATTTTGTTAGAACAAAAGGGACACCAGTTCTGATGAGGATGGCTACTCCTCTTTTTTTGCTAGGGGAGGAGGCGTAAAATGCTTGGGGGAATACACTTCTGAACGTGTTTGGGGGCGTCTGTGTGTTGAAGTGGGTTTCCTGGATTAGGACTATGGGCCTCATGCAGTAAGCGTTGATAAGGGAATTATGGCCATTTTATAGCCAAAATTGGGTTTGAGATTCAGTAAGCGCCGATAAGTGCTTGATTTCGCCAGGTTTCGGAGCCGATAATTTTGTTATGGCCAGTCGGCTGCCTATAAGCCTGTTTTCGACACTAATCGACACTTTTTTAAATCGGCTGGATTCAACAAAAAAAAACAGCTTATCGGGGCTGATCGGCACTACGAAATTGAGATGTTATGGCCAATTTGTCCCGCCAACTAAAGTTGGCAGTTTGGAGGGGAAAACGATCGCTAAGGCTGCCGGAACGGCACTTAGAAAAAAAAAAACTTCTGTACATCAATGGAAGTCAATGGAGCGGGGACGTATAACAGTATAGTACTGTTTACGTTTCATTGCTCACAATACAAACGTCATTTGCAGTACAGTGTGGGGGCATTCCCTGCATTGTGTCACAGCTGACGTGTATTATTTGCATAACATTCTACTTTTACATGTTTTCAGCATTTGCGGGTCACATTACTCATCATGTGATGATGTGGCAAGGGAAAATACTATACTCAACTCTTAAAGGAGAACCTCACATCATATCACACATTTTACTGAACTCAGCGACAATTATTTACATGATGTTACACATGTCACACATGTCACACATACACCGTATATTCATGTTCCTTTACATTACACAATGCTTGTAATGTGTCACGCATCTGTAAAGGTTCATGTACATCTAAATTCTCATGTTTACATCTAGGTTTGGTCCTGCCTATTTTCATGACGTCACTTATTGGACGCACAATCACATTGCATGTTTACATTATAACCGTTGCATTACAAGCACTTCAACCTAACTTATACACACATGTACAGTAATTCATCATTGGGACACCTTGTAAACTTATTCTATAGCAACTATCCTCCTTACAGAAATGCATGCATATGCACACGACTATTCATTGTTGGCAACATGTGACAATAACATGGCTAATTACACATGTTACACAAAACTTTTCCCACGTCAATCTCAGCCTTTTTGTCTCATTACATGACTGACTCTTGCGTTCAGAAGTTTTACATGCATTGCACATGCAACTATTTATTTGCAAGCAATCTTTGTACAAAGCTTCACGTCACATCATTGGCAAATATCATCATTCCCTGCAGAATACACACAACAAATACTTATAACAACAACTACACACAGCTTGCCACAGAAGTACTTTATTATGTTAATGTAACACCTTGCATTTTACTATGTCACCTGACATCATCACATACCTATTTAAAGGACGCCCATTACCTGCTCATTCACAGTTACTCATTTCAAAATGTTGCGATTGTTTAGGAGACGGAGGAACATTCTTTTCTATGACATGATTGCTGATCAAGAAAATCATATAGGGCAAGGGAGGGACAGACCGAGGGACAGTGACAGGGACAGTCACGCGGATACGACAGGGACAGGGAGAGGGACAGGCCGAGGGACAGGTAGAGGGACAGGAGATCAGAGGAGAAGACAGAGGAGACAAGTTGTGCCTCGTCCGCGTCTGTACAGGGAGAGAACCCTGTTAGATGGGATGAGTGAGGAGGAGATTGTAAGTCGCTATCGTTTGAGTTCAGCAGCAATCTTATCTCTTTATGAGGAGATAAGGGGAGATTTAGATTTTTTTCACAGCCAGAGGTCGTGCAGTCCCTGGGCTTGTTAAAATGCTGTGCTCATTACATTATCTTGCTTCCGCGTCATACCAGACAACTGTGGGCATAGTGGGCGGGGTCTCGCAATCTACATTCTCGCGGGCCTTTACCCAGTTTCTCTATGCACTCAATAAACGCGCTAGGAATTATATTCATTTTCCTACAGAGGCGACAGAGTGGCTGGAAGTCAGGACTGGCTTTTATAATATAGCAGGGATACCATGTGTGCTGGGTGCAATCGATTGCACACATGTTGCTTTGATTGCACCTAGTCAGACTGAGCATGTGTACCGCAATCGTAAGCACTACCATTCACTCAATGTACAGGTGGTATGTGATGCGACCATGAGGATAATGCATGTGGTACCCAAATTCCCTGGTTCCAGTCACGATTCCTCTATCCTGAGGAACTCTTCAGTCTTCCATGCGTTCGAAGAGGGACATTTTGAACATGGTTGGCTGCTGGGTGAGTACACATTTACATGTTCTAACACAAAACACATTTTTATTTAGGAATGTTGGCATTGTACAATTTGATCACTAATGTCAGCTTATGTGTGCTCCATTCATTATAGGTGACTCAGGATACGGAATTAGGCCGTGGCTCTTGACTCCGGTGCTAAACCCTCAAACTGAAGCAGAGGAGAGGTACAATGCAGCCCATATATCTACAAGATCTGTTATAGAGAGGACATTTGGCCTACTCAAGACCAGGTTTAGGTGTCTGGACAGAACTGGTGGGGCTCTTCTATACAAGCCTCAAAAAGTGTCTGATATTATCCTTGCCTGTTGCATTTTGCACAATGTTGCACTCAGGCACAATGTACAGTCAGACCTAGCTGAGGCTTTGGTAGACGAGCATCCCACCCATGTAGCTGCAGAAAATGAACAAACAGCCAGTGGTGGCCAGACACGACAGAATCTCATCAATTAATTTTTTTCTTGTAAGTAAAAACAGATATGTTCCAAGTTCTACTTTTATAGTTACATTATGTTATCTTAACAAGAATGTTCTTTTATATACCCTTCTGGTAGGACACAGATGAATATGGGTTGCACACCTTTCTTTTCTCTGCTGTGTGCACAAAGGGATGTGGCACCGGTATGTTATTGTTGCACAGGTTATATAATCCCTCTTCAATTGTACTTTAGTTGTGTGTATGTGAATACAAGTGGGGTAACAAAGCACTAATATTTTAGCATTGTGTTATTCCTTATGCTAAGACAAAACACATATTATGCCCATACTCATTCATGCTTCTAGTATGCTTACATACAATGTTATTGGTGCAGTGTAACATGTACATCCAGATGATGTGTACACCAGGCTGATTTACATTTTGAATGTGATTAAATATACATGGTGTTGCACATTTAACACCAAATACACACTTTGCTGTGTTGTTTACGGTACTGAAGATGGCATGTCAATGTTTGCAATTTATATATTGTTCCTTTGCATTATAGGTATATTTGCAGTATGACTGATCATGGTATGTATATTTGCTGACATCTCTCATAAGATGTGGCTACCTCAATCTTCCTATAATTATTGGAACTAAAAACCCAACCTATTGGTTTAAAGTGTAAAACTCTTAACAGAAAAGACAATGTTGTCGCAAATGTTACTGTCATTTAGCATTTCTAATTTACCAATATGACAATGTAGGTAATATTTTTGGAATATAAATCACGTCACTTCATCATTATCATGATGATAATTATCAAGTATTCTCACAATTGTAACGTCAATCACGTTCACATTAGCATAGACACACTTTTTAAGACAACTGTTTGTGTCTGTATCAATTTGTGTAGGATCCATGTATAACACCGACAAATGATAACACCAGCTTTATTATGGTAGCTTATATCATCATATTGACTATACTATGTTTTTTTCAACTATTAATAAACACAGTAAACTATAGTTAGTTAGGTTAATGAAATATACACAGAAACGTACTTCATAACATGATGTTGATGTCATATTCAGAACATCATGCATTGGAGGGGACCATAACATCTGGCCAGTAACATTATTTGCTACAGTCCCAAACCATTTTATCAACATACCCATGTAACAAGAGATTTTAAAAATAAATGGCTACTTGGTTGTAAGTGTCCTTTACATTGGGAGAAGGAGTGGCTCACTGAGTAAAGACACACACTGGCACTGATAGTTTGAAGCAGGGGAGTCTGGTTCAATTCCCGGTGTGGGCTCCTTGTGACCTTGGCCAAGTCACTTTATCTCCCTGTGCCTCATGCGGCAAAAAAAAATTTGTACGTTCCACGGGCCAGGGACCTCAGGCTGAAACATGTGTCTGTAAATCGCTGCGTACAACTAGCAGCCCTATACATGAACATGCTCATATTATTATTATTATTATTATTGTTACATAGTTTCGACAGTCATACGTTCCATTACACAATAGAATACACAAATGTGTTAGCAGAGTGGGAATGGTTGTTATATATAAAACACACCATGTCATAAAATGTTAGTAGTCATTAAAGAACACTCATTAAAAATTCATGAGGCACTCTTTTGCAACATCATTATGTTAATTAAGTGCTTATGCAATATAGGCATAAGGGTATCACATTTTTAATTTTTTGTTAATAAGCGCTGCAAGCAATATAAATTTAGTTCCATATGTAGTATAGTAGTCGGTGGCTCCTCCTCACAATCATCTCATATAAAGGTAGACTCTTCTGAAATCATACATTGATCCGATTGTATCTTCCCCGACATCTCTGAAATACAGCAAACACATGATGGTCAAATATGGCACCTTACTATATATGTATCCGTGACAACGCGTTCCACACCTCTATATGATTGTGTACATACACACGTCACTCACTTATATGTTAGAAATACAAGTGTACATCAGTAAGTATTTTTTTTTAACATTTGTAGCAGGCATAACTATGTATATGAAGTGAACGTTGCCTGTATACTGAAATATGTGCGCGCACATCTTAGTGTGCGCACACACTTCACGCTTGGCTCCACTAACTGTTAGCCCATGCGCAAAACAAAGCTAACGTTGTGCGTTCAATACATGTAGAAAATACCAGTAAACATAACATCTTTATTTCAAATACAATGAAGATCAAACTACATTCGTTCTAAACTAGTACATCTGTATTCTTTTTAAACAGACGTATTTGGACAGAAAGCACGGCCGATAACACAATGCGCAAATGCAATACGTGTGATGTCATGTTAAGCCAGCGTGAAACGCACGCTAACACTCCTCCCACTCAATTAACATTGGGCTAACGCCCAGTTGACGCCTACAAACATTGAGCCGCACGCATTACACACTGCAGTTACCGTTACTATAACAAAACATGACAGCCAATAGGCTTTGAGGCGCGCACGTCGCTTGGGGGCGGGACTTACATCCGTAATCCTTTTTAAGGACGCCTTGGCCCATGACAAGGGTCCCACGTCATACGTGGTGGACCCGGTTTTAAATGTTGTAGATGTAGCATGATAACAAAACAGGTATGTGTTAGAGTTATGGTAAAATGTTGCTAATATGTTTAAAGGGATAGCAAAGTACGTATATTTATTCCGTCAGCAATGTGTACTACTCTTTCAGGTTATACTATATTGTAATCGGAAACAATTTCTTTGTGATCGCTACATGTTATGCAGTCTGCAATGTTACGCTGTATCCACGCATTGAAAGTGAAAATGGTGGTTACAAAAAAAAAAACATTTAAACGCACAGTCAACGCATAACGGTTGTTATATTTACCATTCTTCTAGAATTAACTCTTCGCCTGGCTGCAACTGGTCGCTCCAGAAATGCAAGGCATTTTCATCCACGCTTGACCCACCCGCTGAATCCAGTATGACACACATCTCCTCCATGAAGCGCTCATAGGAATCGCCACTGCTTTCTTCAAACAATTGGTCGGGAGGTAGGTTCATTTCTTCCGGTTCCCATTCCAATGCATTTTCAGCTGAAAGGCTTGGTACATAATCATAGTACTTTTGTTCTTGTACAATGTGGGTTTCAGGAATGGAGGGTGCAGATATTGCAGCAGGTATCGATTCACACGGAACAGTAGTAGCGGATCCATTGCTATTGGCATTAGGAATAAATATGCCTTTAACCACAATATATGTGCCGTCTTTCAGGCTAAATTGTTTTTCCTGGGCAATCTTCCAGAAACCATAGTTGTGTTCTAGCTTATCCTGCACACGTTCAAAAAATTCATTAGTTGATAAAGTGAATCTTATTGATGAATTAAAATTGCGCGCATGCCTACGGTTTTGGTAATAAGGATATTTTGCTCGAATCCAATCATAGATTTGGGCTGTGCTGGCTTTCTGTCCGGGACTGTTCAAAATAGCTTGTGACACCATGAATTTGTACCCTAACTGCGGATTCATATTGTTAACGAATTCATCAGCCATGTCAGAGTAGCACAAAAGCTGTGTGCAGGTCTGTGTTCTTTGCTCATCAAAATGAATCTGCTCAATGGCTAACAAATTCCTGTGTTTCCTTGTCAAGGTCAACAAAACTAACTACTTTGACTCCTTATTTCAAACGCCAATTGGATGTGTAATTGTAATTGTTTTAACATTTGTGGTTTGTGATATGCGACTGTGGGAGAAACATGTATCCTTTTTTATCTAGTTTCGGAAAACATTCCTACACTTTCAAATCATTAACATTGTTTTTTCTTGAAAACTAACAAAGAGCACTGTGTGAAAATAGTGCTTAGCCAGCCATATCAGTAAATACAGACACCTGCGAAATGAAATTTTTTTTGTCCTCATAATTTTCTGTGTGTATTTGAAAGTCTGGTTAACTCCCTGTCTGCATGAGTTTTAATACGTGTGTATATATATATATATATATATAAATATATCTCTCTCATAAATATATATATATAAAGTGTATATTGTACTATATGTATATTGTGTGTGTGTGTGTGTTTTTGTGTGTATGTGTGTATGTATATAAATATATATATATATATATATATATATATATATATATTATATATTTTTTTTTTTTTATATATTGCAGGAGTACACACAACATTGATGGCAGTAAGTAGGCCTTGTATGAAACCTATTTAAATGGTGATAAACATGAGTGAATTAAGTAATAAACATTTGTTTAAGCACAATACTGTTAGAGTCTCACAGTTAGTATATTTTTCAAACATTAGGCCTGTATTATTAAAATAGTGTGTTTTCACAAGGAAGCATGAAGTGTATTAGTTTTTAAAATACATCTATACCAGTTTAGATATTACTATATATACACACACACACACACACACACACACACACACACACACACACACACACACACACACACACACACACACACACACACACACACACACACACACACACACACACACACACACACACACACACACACACACTGTGTGTGTGTGTGTGTATATATTATTATACATTCTGAGATGTTCTTGAAACAAGAACACACAAATGATTAAAGGACAAAATTACAATGCCCAAGCAAGGCAAAGGTAAGTAATAATTTACACATAATCCTGCTGTACACGTACAAGAAAGATGTTTGCAGTTACTTAGGTGTTTTTATAATTGCATGTGAATAATATGCACATGCAATTATTACATCAATTAACACACCCAAATGCAATGTTTTGCTGCAAAGTCAATGGCAGCTTCTCTAAACTTTGCAACTGGTTCCAGGTGGACCATTACTGAACAGACGATTAATACATCAATATTTATAACACTATTCATTAATTATGAGTGTTAACATTTCCAAAACTTCACGTGTACAAGAACATAGTTGAAAGTTTGGAAACAACACAGTCTTCAGCATACATACAATATTAATTAGATAATGTGAAGTCAACAAAACAAGGCCAAAGACATATTTAGTGAATTATAACATTTATTTTTTTGGTTCCTTTTGAGAGCGAGTAACAGGCCTGCTTGTTGTCTCTTGCATTTTCTTTTTTCGTTTGCCACCAACTTTAGCCACAACAGAGCCACTTTGAGTGGCCTCTGGCACTTCACGGGCAGGGCTTTTGGCCAGTGACTCACCTACAGGGCTTTTGGGCAGTGACTCACCTACAGGGCTTGTGGCCAGTGACTCACCTACAGGGCTTGTGGGCAGTGACTCACCTACAGGGCTTGTGGGCAGTGACTCACCTACAGGGCTTGTGGGTACTGACTGTTCACGGACAGGGCTTGTGGCAAGTGACTCACCGACAGGGCTTGTGCCCACTGACACATGTGAGCAAGTTGGTAGACACTGCACAAGTGATGGTCGGTCTGTTTCATGTGTGTCTTTTTTTGTTTGTGACCAAAAACTGGTCAGTAGTAACTGCTTGTGTTTGGTTTTTGTGGCCTCCTTTGTAGGTGTCAGCTGGTGATGTAGTACAGATGGCAGCGGTAGGATGTCGTCAGGAACCTGCACAGCAATGTGTGCTACTTGACCGGTAACATTCGGACCTGGTGACTGAAGATCAGATGAATGTGGTGAAAACTGCCCAGCATGTAATGATCCAGCCTGTGAGGTGTTGAATTGGGGTACATTAGTCATTCTCAAGTAATTAGCTTGGGTTTGCTGAACAACTAATGCTTCGAATGAGGTGTTGATTTTTTGCAACTGTTTAGGCACTTCAATGAAGACTCTGTGGAGATGTGCCAATTGTGATACTGTTTCTTCCTGCAGTCCAATCATCCTTTCCAGCACTGTCATCATGTCAGAATGGCGACGATTTTCTGCGTCCCCAATTTTTCCCTCTGAAGCTACAATTGCATCGTATGTGGAAGTTGATGGACGATTTGGCGGTAAAGCAGTTTCTATTGGCACCTGTTCATGGTCACTTGATTGTATTTCACTCTCTATGGCGGCGTCAGCATCCTCTTCATCATCATCATCATGTTCTAAAAATAAATGTACACATTATTAAATGGCATGTTAATGTATGCTGTGTTACTATGTAATTGTACTGTGTCCTAAGTAACACCTAACATGTTTCCATACGTTTTATAACCACATTAAAAACTACCTTGACTTACGAATAATGTTTGGACTCAGTATGAAATATGAATGAATGAAAAGTTGCTCTAAACTCAGAATTCCTACATGATAGTTAACATCACTAACACAATACATGTTGCCTTACACTTAATTTTGACTGACACTAAGTATTCCTATTTAAAGAAGATGTGCAAAACAAATAATGACCATGACAACATAACATATAGAAGTGCACTTATTATATGGCCACCAACTTATACACTCACCTTCTAGGTGTGTTGAGCTGCATGACCCAGGTGAAGACACTTGTTCCATCTCAGGTGACACAGGTCCTCCAGGGGCAACTATATATAACAATAACATTAGTTGTACATTTACATGTGTAAATATTGAACAAACACTTATTGTATGTTGAGTATTTCTGAGTACCTAACAACATCAGTTTCTTAACCCAAAATGTGTGTGTGAAAGTGAACATAAATAGTTTTACTAACAATGTACATGCCTGTGTACTTATAACTTTTGAGTTCCCTAACATACAACCTACTATGTTTCTGCAGTAATGCGTGAGGATAAATAGTTTAAATTTGTACATAAAAATCCTAAGTTGTGTAGTCATATCAGTATCATAATGTACATAACTATCATGAGATGAACATTCACAATGTTTATCATGAAGGTGGTCATATTGCAAAACGTTTTGTTTTTGATACAGGATATGTGTGGTACATTAATATAAGATGTGGCACACCTGAATGTGGCTGTGACTCAACAAGACAACACATGCAGTGTGTGATAATGTGTCGTTGATAGTAGTTCAACTATAGATATGAGTGAACTAATGTGTGACGTACGCTTTGATAAGTAGTGAGTTGTTGGGGCATTTAGTAGCTAAAGATAAGTTTTCAAATGAGTGTGATTAACTTCAGTTGTGCTAGTCAGGTTGTAAGAACGGTATTCCCTTCCCCAAAAAGCCTAATCAGGCACACCTTTCAATTACTTGAAACAGGTGAAAATGGTGTGAACTAAGTTGAGCCTAAAATGAGGCTGTAATTAGTGTGTGTGCTGAACCCCACCCCCTCTGTTGAAGTGTATGCTGTGATGAGATATTAATTGCAGCTGCTTTAACACAATGGTAGATGAGCTAAATAGTCGTCTGCAGTGTTTAAGTTATGAAAACAATGACATAACATATGATACGTGTGCCTCATTATGCTGTCTGTATATGACTTAAAGTACAAATGGACCTTTTCATAACCAACTATAGATGTGTTAGTGCAAGTGATGTTTGTAGGCCGTTGCATGCAATATATTTGATGCATGCTTAAAATAGGCAGTAATGTCATGTTTGTCGGAGTAAAATAAATAAAATACACAATAATATTATACATATTTATGTTCTGTACCTGTAGCTATTAATAATTTCTCATTAACATCTGTTACACATGTGTACTACCCTGTTGTTCCCCATCTTCGCCCAGCATCAATTGCTTCCACTGCAGCAATGCATTTTGGAAATTCACATGTAAATGAGCACGCAATGGCACGTGCTATAT
Organism: Ascaphus truei; assembly: GCF_040206685.1. Lineage (NCBI taxonomy): Eukaryota > Metazoa > Chordata > Amphibia > Anura > Ascaphidae > Ascaphus > Ascaphus truei. The sequence goes on along the minus strand of NW_027456279.1, from coordinate 377,434 downwards.
TAGTTACTGCTTTTAGTAGGACTACAACATATATGTCTATTTTGAGATATATATATATATACAGAATCAGACATATACATATATAGATGCAGGTATGCTTATATTGTGAAGACAGTATAAAAAGCAGTGTAAATATGCAAAATAACTGTAAGCAACGACACGCCTAGTACAGTAATATTTCTCACCTGGTGGAAATTGTGAGGGATAAATTCCAATATCCCGGTCACCAGGTAAGCCTTCCACGATGACGGGAAGTAATTTTGCCCGAAGCAGCTCCTCCAATGGACTTAATATGAGACGTTGTGGTGTCGGCCCACCTCCAGTGCCAGTAGCATGCACGCGTTGCTGTTGTATTTTTTTTTTAAATTTTGACCTAATATCATCAAATCTCTTGTGACAATTCCGCTTGTCCCTCACATGATTCCCACACGCATTGACACCAATGACTATTGTGTCCCACATTTCTTTTCTGCTTGTTGCACTTGTCCGCCCTTGAAAAACATATAAAATATATGAGGTAAATTAATAATAATATAAGCACCAGTTTCCTACACTGCTAGCTATTCCAAGAGATAGCAAACATGCTGTTTTATGTGTAATATGTGAAGCACATGAGCATTCACTACTAAACCTATACATGTAAGCAAGCTTGCATTCATATTGTATGCAGTTATGGCAAATTGACCGCCTGTGTTTAGTTGTCCTTGTAAGGCATGATAAAAAGCTGTGTTTCCACACTAATGAACATAGAAAGATATTCTGTACCCATATTTGCATATGAACAAAACTCAGATGACCTAGGATCACATGTATTTGAAGAATAAATGGAAATGTACACTTACCTAGTAAATGTCCATAGATACAGTCATAGTGCTCCATAATACCAGTGACAAGAGCTCTATTTTCCTGGTCATTGAAGCGAGGATTACGTGGCTTCTCCACACGTTTCTTCCGAGCAGGTTTAGGGTCAGAGCTTGCCTGGTGCTGACTGGACTCTCCTTCTTCCAATGGAAGAGACTCCAAAAGCTGCTCACCAGCAAGCACGCCACCACCAGACACCCCATCAGCAACTGCGCCACCAGCAGCACTCCCAGCACCAGCACTCCCACTCCTAGCACCAGCACTCCCACTCCTAGCACCAGCACTCCCACTCCTAGCACCAGCACTCCCACTCCTAGCACCAGCACTCCCACTCCTAGCACCAGCACTCGCAGCAACAGCACTCCCACTCCCAGCAACAGCACTCCCAGCACCAGCACCAGCACTCCCACTCCCAGCAACAGCACTCCCACTCCCAGCAACAGCACTTGCAGCACCAGCACTCCCACTCCCAGCACCAGCACTCGCACTCCCAGCAACATCACTCCCCTGAACAGAACGTTCACTCCGACGCGTACTCGCACGAGTAGCACTCCCACTCCCACCAGCATCACTCTTCCCACGCTTTGCGGGCATACTTCCAGCACTCACAAAAAACAGACAAGAAATGTACAGCCAATCACACGAAACACTTCCACATATAAAACAAGACAAAGATGTAAACAAAACAACAAAGGACAAAGCTCTCCCAATACACAACAAGTCTCTCAGTCAATATGCAAATCTTCAATCGTCCAGCTCTGTGCGTCTCTCTCTCTCTCTCTCACTCCCAACAACACAGAGAATGATTACCAGTACACGTTGCCTTTAAATATGGCGCGCTATCCAATACATGCTTGTTTCGCCTGATTCAGCAAGATTTGTGATTGGGCAACCTAACAGCACCCCGCCACGCACGCCGATACACCTGTGTGTGATCGGCAAATGATCGTGAGAGTGGGCAGATTTGTTTTCGGCTTGATTTTGAATGTATTCGGCACTTACTGCATACGGAGAGGAAAAATCGCCAATAACATGACTAATCGGTAAGCTTGCCGATTTCACATAATCGTCGCTTACTGCATGAGGCCCTAAATCTCCTTTAGACTGTTTAAGGTCAGAGAGGACTAATTTCCTTTTTTTAGCTGAATTAAGGCCATTGGCGTTAATTGATATTAATTTAATGGAGGCCATTATTTAACTATGAGTGTTTTCAGGGCTTTTGGTCCTGAGGCTCCTAATCTTCCCATGTGAGGAGCGTGTGAGCAAGGGGCGGAGCTCAGGTCTGAGTCCCAAGTTGAGGGAGTCGCGGAGGGAGGGGGCGCGGTGGGGAGGGGGGTAGGAAGGTAGGGAGACACAAAGGGGGAGGGAGAACTGGGTGGGCCTTGGTAGGGCCTAAGAATGGTAGCCTTTGGCACAAGTGTGTCAAAGGTAGTGGGGCGATATGCCCCTGAAGGGACTTCCGGGGACATGGGAACAACACGGAGCCTTATGGAAGGTCCTATGCCCTCGATTCAGGATATTAGGAAAGCCTCCTGAATATAGGTATGGTGCGGGGATATTTTCTGTGTTTTCAGAAGTGAAAGGGGGTTTATGTTTATCTAGGCCTGTTGTTTAACCCTTACGGTAAAGTGGGTCTGTTGGGGTTAGGGTACCGCTTTATTTAGTATAATTCTGAGTATATGAGGTATGGGGGGGGGGGGCATGGGGGGGATAAGGATTGGGGGGTTGGGGGAAGAGGAGGGGGTATGGAGGGGAAAAGGAAGGCATATATTGGGAATTATTCAAACATGAGACATTTTCAGCATTACATTTCGGATATTTGAACTCTTGATGGAAGTAGTTCTAGAGCTCTTTTCTTCAACACAGGGGGGCTACAGAGGTAATATCTTGTAAGATGCAACTGTGGCCTTATACATAAGGGGGGAGGGGGAGAGAGGGGGGATGGTGGGGGGGGGGGAGGGGGGGCGAGATAGGAGGTTATGTTTCTAAGTGGGTAGGTGCGGTTGTGCTCTTGTCTTGTGGGAAGGGGGAGGGGGAGGGGTGAGGGTGGAGGGGGAGAGGCGTGTAGATTACAGCTATAGTTGGGGGGGAGTGGAAGGTGAGGGGGGGAGAGAAGGGAGGGGAGGGGGGGGAGAGGAGGGGGGAGGATAGGAGGGGAGAGAGGGAAGGGGGGAAAGGGTGTGGGAGGGGGAGGGGTGAAAGAGGGGGGGAGCATGAAAAGGGGGTGGGAGGCATATGGTAGAAGGAGCAATCTTTATGGGGACTTTTGAACCATCTTTTAAATGAGTGGTTCTTTGCAGTTGAGTTTAGAGTCTGGTGTCTAATGAAAGAGCGCTCTCTCCTGGCCAAGTCTGGTACATGTTGCTTGTTTTGTGTGTGCAGTACCCGGCTGGTTTGAAGTCTGTCCTTGGGTGCGGCTGAATCTTCTCTCAGTCCTTTGGATCTGGTCTCCTGCTTTCGTCCTCGAGGTAAGTCACAGCACCCTTGATTCTCCAGCGTCTGCATTATCTCGAAGGATGAGATGGGGGGGTTAAAGCAGTACAAAGGTAGGTGGGGGGGGGAGGGGTCGTGTGCAGGGGGGGAGGGGGGTAGATGGGGGTGATGGGGGGCTACTGCGGGGTGCTTTAATTTCCAGGTGAGTGGTATTTGAATTGAAGGGAGGGGAGAGGAGAGGGGGAACTGTGGGGGGGAGGGGGGGGAAGGGGCAGTTGTGTGCTCTTTAGTTTTGCTCTCATGTCGCCGAGACTGTGGGAATGGAGAGGTATGGGGGCGGGAGGGTCAGAGGGAAGGGCGAGATTATTGGCATTGGAATGAGGGGGGGGGAGTAGATTGATTGCGAGAAGGGGGGAGGGCGGTAAGTTTAATAGGGGGACTGGGGGGGTATCGAGGTGAAGGGGGGGGTGTGGGGTGAGCCGTTTGGGATTTAGGTCTGCGATGGACCACTGCAGCTTATTGGGCTGTGTCGCTTTAAGTAAATTGGAGTTAAGTGTATTTATTTATTTATTTATAAAATATTTTACCAGGAAGTAATACATTGAGAGTTACCTCTCGTTTTCAAGTATGTCCTGGAGTGTAGGAAGCGACGCTGGTGTTTGACTTATTTTTTATTGGGGAAGATTACTTTACCGGACTGCTGCTGGGTCCTGGATTATGCACCGTCCTGCCCCTCTGCTTGTCCCGCTCCTCGAGTCTTCTTCTCAGGTAAGTGAAAAGAGGAGGGGGTGGGGTTTTTTCTCTTCTGCGTGGTCCACTAAGAAAGGGGGGGGGGAGAGATGGTAAGTGGGACCGAGACAGGTTTTGGAGATCTCCGAGGTGAAAATTAATTTAGGGGTAGTGAGCTAGTGGTCGGGTGGGGGAGCAAGGGAGAAGGGTAGTGGGGGAGGGGGGTGAGGGGGGTTGCAGGAGGGGGAGGGAGGGGGTGGTGGGGGGGACTGCAGCTGCAGCGTAGGATTAGTGGTTTTATGGGGGGGTGCGTGGGGGGGGATAGGTGGGAGGGGGGCCTCTTATGGGGGTAACGGGGAGTTGTATGAGGGGGGGTCTAAAGGATGGACAGAAGGGGCGGTCATCTGGGTTGGCGGCGTCATCTCAGCTGGGCTGGGCGGTGGAACGGCTTTTCTTGTGCTGTTGGTTTCTGGTCTTTAGGATCCCGACGGCGTCTTAGATGATTTCTGTTGAGCCAGACGTTCAGAGGACCTGGAACCGCGCTGGTGATGAGGTAAGTTGACATCCTCCTCGTCTTCATCTCGTCCTCTTCTCAGGATAGCGGGCAGGTCCAGGAGCCTCAGGAAGCCGGGGGCATCATCAATGTGGGTTATAGAGTGGCGCTTGCCCCCCGCAAGAACGCTTAGTTTAAAGGGGAAGCCCCATCTATAACGCACATTGTGGTTTTGCAGATGCTGGGTTAGGGGCTTCATCTCCTGTCGTCGGAAGATAGTTGTTCTGGAGAGGTCATTGTAGATTTGAATATGCTCTCCTTGGAACGGGATTTGGTTCATCCCTCTACTTTTTATTATTATTTTCTCTTTCGTCGAATATGAGTGGAAACGGGCGATGACATCTCTCCGTCTCTTTGGGTCCTCACGTCTTGGACCGAGGGCTCTATGAGCTCGGTCAAGTTCCATATCTTCCTTCTTAAGGTCAGGGATTAGTTGCAGGAAAAGTTCTTGTAGGTAGGCCGTGAGGGCCTCAGCGGGAACCGACTCTGGGATATTCCGGAACCTTAAGTTCTGTCGCCGGTCCCGGTTTTCTTGGTCCTCTAATCCGTCTTTCAGACGGTTGATCTCCTGATTGAGGCGATTAATCTCGTCCTCGGCCGAGGACTGGACAGTTTCAACCTCCTCAACCCTGGTTTCCAGGGTCTCTGTTCTGTGGGAGATTTCAGATATTTCTTGATTTATTTTATTTATTGCTTTATAAACGTCTTGACTAACGTCTTTTCGTAGTTTCGAAAACATTTGGGACATGTAGTCCTCCAGAAAGTCTTTGGTGATGAGATGGCTGGCCGTTATATTCTCTGGAAGGGGTTGCTCACGGGCGGGAGTGCTGGCACGCTGGGGTCCGCGCCATCTTGGCTGATCTCCTCCAGGTCTCCCGGGCGCTTCGTCGGGGTAAAGTAAGCCGAAACGCTTTGTATCGGCCCCTTTTTTTGCTGCTTAGCCATCCTGGGTGTTAGTGTTCGTTGCCCTCTCGTTTTGCTGGCGCTTCAGGAGGTTTTTCCGCTCTTTCTAGCACCTTTTAGCAGAGGGGAATAGGGAGCTCCGGATTAGGTGTGCATGTGTGGTGACGTCACCACCCGAACAAATATCTACTTTTTTAAGTTTTGGATTGGTGTCTCTCTTTTGGATTTCCACCTCCTAATTGTTGCTCCTTTGTGTGGGACATCATTTACTAACATAGATGTCCATAGATAGCTAGTATCTCGGATACTTAGTGACCATTGGTATCTAGCTTCATTGTGCTCTTATGAGAGCTCTGCCTGTGTATGTGTGTTGTTAATTTACTGCACTATGCGAGTATCACGTTTTTTCATTTAGGTACTGACGCTCCCCTGATTCTTCTTCAGTGTGGTGGTTAACCTCTGGTAGTTAATTACTAAACACCACCTGCCCGATTTAGATTGTTTACAAAAACCTGTCTGTTCAGACAGGAAGTGACTCCTTACCTCTGACTGAGAGCTGACCCTTGGAGCTGACCAGTCTTGAGCTCTGCACAGCAGAGCTGATTTCAAGACACAGGGAAAACTACTGCACCTGAAGCTGAACCAGGAAGTGAGATTTTCCCTCCAAGAAGCAGATACGACTTTTATTCTTAAGAGACTGCTTATATCTGCTTATTTCATGTTATATGTTTTGGGGCTGCGAGAACTGCTTGACTAAGGGAGATGTGAATTATTGCATAGTGTTTCACTAGAAATACTCCCAAGTGAATAGAAGCTTTGTTCCCCCCCTGTGTTTGGATGAATTTCCTGATGAAAAGGAAAAGGCACAATAAAGCCTTATTATAATTTAACATTATAAACGACTCCAAGTGTGTACCTCTGTGAACGTCCGTCTACACACCCCCTAGTCCCAATCCTGTATATCACAGAGGTTAGCTAGGGTGAGTCGCTAAACGCATCTCCACGTGTCCAACGCATAAGAAACACTGCAGTTAGAGGCCTCCCAAGATGAGATGTTTGACACATTGACCTGGATACATTGCACTCTTGTTAAAGTGTGATAGTATTGCGTTCTGGGGGAAACAAACCTGATTGTGCCACGTGTGCTGAAGTAGGGACTTATTGAGCCACCTGTGCTGAAGCAGGGACTGATTGAACCACCTGTGCTGAAGCAGGGACATATTTCACCATCTCTGCTGAAGCAAGGAATGATTGAGCCCTCTGTGCTGAAGCAGGGACTGATTGCGCCCCCTGTGCTAAAGCAGGTACAGATTATGCCCCCTTTGCCGGCGCAGGGACAGATTGTGCCCCTGTGCTGAAGCAGGGACTGATTGAACCACCTGTGCTGAAGCTGGGACTGATTGAGCCACCTGTTGTGAAGCAGGGATATCCTCAAAACCTGACCTGTCGGGGGTGGTTCTGAGGGCTGGAGTTGAGAACCCCTGGGTGCATTTAAGGATTTATAAGCACATTTATATAGAAAACATTACTGCCGGGTGATGAAACCGCTCCATGTTCAAGTAAATTAAAGGAAACGACAGTAATTGAACACGCTGCATGGTTCTTAGTAAAACATTATTTGGATAATAATAAGCAGCATTAACATTTACAGTATAATGAATGGTTTTATTGCCCCATACACTGACCAACTTCCTTCTATATACGCTATGTTGCCCAAATCAGTGTGTAGAACATTTATAAAAGTCAGAGAAGGGACCCAGTGAGCAAAGGCTCGGTGAGCAAAGGCTCATGAGTAAATGCTCAGTGAGTAAAGGCTCAGTGAGTAAAGACTCTGTGAGTAACGACTCGATGAGTAACGACTCAGGGAGTAAATGCTCAGTGAGTAACGACTCAGGGAGTAAATGCTCAGTGAGTAAAGACTTGTGAGTAATGACTCAGTGAGTAAATGCTCAGTGAGTAAAGACTCAGTGAGTTTATATACACAAAAAGTAACGACTCAGTGAGAAACGACTCGGTGAGTTAATGCTCAGTGAGTAAAAACTTGGTGAGTAAATGCTCAGTGAGTAAATGCTCAGTGAGTAAAGACACGGAGAGTAATGGCTCGGTGAGTAATGACTCGGTGAGTAACGACTCGTGAGTAAAGGCTCGATGAGTAAAGGCTCAGTGAGTAACGACTCGTGAGTAAAGGCTCAGTGAATAAAGTCTTGGTGAGTAAAGACTCAGTAAGTATAGGCTCAGTGAGTAAAGTCTCAGTGAGTAAAGTCTCAGTGAGTAAAGGCTCGGTGAGTAAAGACTCAGTGAGTAAAGACTCAGTGAGTAAAGACTCGTTGAGTAAAGACTCGTTGAGTAAAGACTCAGTGAGTACAGACTCAGTGAGTAAAGGCTCAGTGAGTATAGGCTCAGTGAGTTTAGGCTCTGTGAGTATAGGCTCTGTGAGTATAGGCTCTATGAGTATAGGCTCAGTGAGTAAAGGCTCCGTGAGTAAAGACGCTGACTCTGTAACCAATGACACGGTGTGTGAAGCAGGGCAGGCTGGTTCAACGACCTTGGCCAAATCACTTTATCTCCTTGTGCCTCAGGCACCAAAAACATAGTGTAAGCTCTGCGGGGCAGGGACTGTCTGCAACATGCCTATGTGCTGAGTACCACCACAAACAGGACAGGTTTTAAGGATATCCCTTCGTCAGCACAGATGGCTCAGTCTTTGACTGAACCCCCTGTGCTGAAGCAAGGATATCCTGGAAAGCTGACCTGTTGGCGGCCCTTGAGGACTGGAGTTGGCCGCCCCTGAGCTACATCACCAGCTGTGTTATTGCAAAGGGCTACAGTGTATTGTGCAAAAACACAATCAGCCACACCGTGGCAGCCGCTTTACCAGGGGAATACTGCAGCACACCACCTGATGTATCCAGGCTCCCGAATCACGCCGATGAGTTACACTGCGAGTGGACGTGTGCCTCATTATACGAACGCCGTGCTTCAGTCACAGGAGTGAGAAGCCGCGGCCGGACTCCATATTCTGCGTCACCTAAAACGAACTTAAAAAAAAACATCAGCAAGTCAATACCAAGAATCCTCAGCGTTCTTCTTACACACACTTTCACTTCAAGAAGGGGCGGCAAGTGCGTGGCTTTCCCCCCACCCCCCGTGGATCTAAAAGGATATCAAATACACGTATCTACTCGCAATTCGCTCGCCATCGTTCCAGCTTCTAAATCTACCAACGCGGTAGGCTGGCGCTGAATATGAGAATCGCGGCGTGACTCTGGGGAGCCCGTAACCACATTCAGTATGTGCACATGTGCGTCACACACCACCTGCACAGCAAAGGAATGGGGTGGGGGTAGTTTTCCCCGGGGGTGTTTAGGCCCCTCCCCGTGAGGGGTGCTATGGGTTAACCCCTCGATTACCTTACCGGTTAGTGAAGTATTGCATGGTAATACTTTACTAGCCACTACGGTGGCCAAGGAGGGGTAGGTACATTAGTGTAGTGTATTGTCATGTATATATTAACCCCTTCTTACAGCATAACTAGTTTAACACTTGGGCTACTAGGGGGTTAATATTTAATGTTATGTAATATTTGATCACCTATTCCATGCTGGTTTAGCTGATCTTGCCTGTGTATACTGTATATACAGTAAATATAAATATATATATATATATATAAATGCCAAGTGGAAAATTTCGACGTCGGCGAGCAAACTCTCACTCTTTGCCTAAGTCGGGTAGCCGGACACAACCCTCCCGGGTTACCCAATGAGGAGAGAGCAAGAGGTATCGATGTCCAGTTCCGGGCATCTTTTATTCTGTCATATACAGTTAATCAACAGCATTGTGCCAGGGAATAATAGCGAGTGGGCAGATGGCGGCAGTGACGAGTCCGGCACGGATAGGGGTTGTGATTGGGGTGGGGGGCTAGTGAGTGTTACCGTGAGTTTTATAAGGTGATAAGCTTGTGTAGGGCGGTCAGCCGTGTGAGGTAAAACACTTGTGGCCTTGCTGGTGGTGGGGTGGCCATGCTTGTGGTAGAGTAGCCTTGCTGGTGCTAGGGTGACATTGATGATGATGGAGTGGCATTGCTGGTGGCGGGGTGGCCTTGCTGGTGGTGGGGTGGCCTCCCTGGTGGTGGGATGGCCTTGCTGGTGGAAGAGTGGCATTTCTGGTAGCGGGGTGGCCTTGCTTGTGGCGGAGTGGCATTGCTGGTAGCGGGGTGGCCTTGCTGGTGGCAGGGTGACATTGCTGGTGGCAGGGTGGCCTTGCTGGTGGCAGAGTGGAATTGCTGGTAGCGGAGTGGTCTTGCTGGTGTCGGGGTGGCCTTTCTGGTGGTGGCGTGGCATTGCTGGTGGCGGGGTAGCATTGCTGGTGGCAGAGTGGCATTGCTGGTGGCGGGGTGGCCTTGCTGGTGGCGGAGTGGCATTTCTGGTAGCGGGGTGGCCTTGCTGGTGGCAGGTTGACCTTGCTGGTGGTGGAGTGGCATTGCTGGTAGCGGGGTGGCCTTGCTGGTGGCGGGGTGGCCTTGCTGGTGGCGGGGTGGCATTGCTGGTGGCAGAGTGGCATTGCTGGTGGCAGGGTTCCCTTGCTTGTGGTGGAGTAGCCTTGCTGGTGGCGGGGTGGCATTGCTTGTGGCAGGTGGCCTCACTTGTGGTGGAGTAGCCTTGCTGGTGGCGGGGTTGCATTGCTTGTGGCAGGGTTCCCTTGCTTGTGGTGGAGTAGCCTTGCTGGTGGCGGGGTGGCATTGCTTGTGGCAGGTGGCCTCACTTGTGGTGGAGTAGCCTTGCTGGTGGCGGGGTAGCATTGCTTGTGGCAGGATTCCCTTGCTTGTGGTGGAGTAGCCTTGCTGGTGGCGGGGTGGCATTGCTTATGGCAGGGTTCCCTTGCTTGTGGTGGAGTAGCCTTGCTGGTGGCGGGGTGGCATTGCTTGTGGCAGGTGGCCTCACTTGTGGTGGAGTAGCCTTGCTGGTGGCGGGGTAGCATTGCTTGTGGCAGGGTTCCCTTGCTTGTGGTGGAGTAGCCTTGCTGGTGGCGGGGTGGCATTGCTTGTGGCAGGGTTCCCTTGCTTGTGGTGGAGTAGCCTTGCTGGTGGCGGGGTGGCATTGCTTGTGGCAGGGTTCCCTTGCTTGTGGTGGAGTAGCCTTGCTGGTGGTGGGGTGGCATTGCTTGTGGCAGGGTTCCCTTGCTTGTGGTGGAGTAGCCTTGCTGGTGGTGGGGTGGCATTTCCAGCTAAGGCAAATAATGGTGGAATGTGACATCTTGCTGCATCCAACTCGCCGCTACTGAGGGCAACTCACCGTCGGCCGTCTCACCGCTAAGGTAAGTTATTAAGGAGCTGAATTTGGGTTAACACATTAGGGTACGGTCTTAATGTTAGGGGTTTTGGGGGTAAGGTTAGGGGGATACCTTTGCAGCGAGACAGAAAAGGAAAATAAACATGTGTTTTGCCCCTAATTGGGGTATTATGGGAAAGTACTGTAACCGCAACCCTTCAGCTCTGTGGCGTAGGTCGAGCTAACCTTTGGTTGGTTATAGTTTTGACGTGGCTTTAGGGTCCGTGGCTGGTTCCATTGCTTTATTTTTATGTTATGGAGCTGGCAAGCTTACGTTACCAAATGCCGTGACCGTTAACATCCAAATAAAGTGTATGTCTTAGGCCAAGGCCATAGTGCAGACGTTCCGCGCAACTGCTGCCGAGGCGATCCATGGCATATGGGACGGAGAGGCGTGTCGGAGGTGTGCCCGTGACGTCCCGTGAGCGGTTCGCTCTCATTGGCTGAACCGCCCATATGACCCAGCCGTCACGCATCAAAATCTAATTATTTTGTCTGCCCGGGAATCGCGTGACCTATGGCCGTCCTCATAGAGGCACGGCCTTTTGTTCACGCCGCGGTCAGGGGGAGTATGGGCGCAGCCTTATTGGGGATTCGGGTGGAACAATGCTTTTATATATGAGGAATCTGGCAGTCGAGTGCAGACCTTCCAAGCCAGGGAGCCGGCAGCATGAACGGGGAACGCAACTCACTGTGTGCCTCTCCCATTCATGTATGATAAAACAAATACTTCAGCATTCATTTGGCTCGTTCGCTAAGATAGTTTACTTCCAGCAACAAGGTGAGTTTAAGATGCTATCACCTTTTGGAACAATTACAGTACATTCTGCTAAACAACCATGACATATAATTACACATGTCATAAACGTCAATATACATCTCATACATAAAGCTTGGCCCCCTGCAGACGCACTTACCAGAACGCACTCCTACTGCCTCTGTACGTTCTCCCCACCAATTAGATTGTAAGCTCTTCGGAGCAGGGACTCCTTTTCCTAATTGTTACTGTTATGTCTGAAGCGCTTATTCCCATGATCTGTTATTTGTATTATTTGTTATTTATATGATTGTCACGTGTATTACTGCTGTGAAGCGCTATGTATATTAAAGGCGCTATATAAAGACATACGCACATACATACATACATACATACATACATACATACTGTACATACATGCCACATGCCTTGATGTTTTCCGCTTTTATTTGCTTTATCAGCTAAAATATATAATTTGATATATACATAGATTCATTACCATTCACAACAGGTACCCTATATTTCTATTACATAGTGCTACTCTATCCTATATCTATACCTTATCAAAGTATATAGTGAATATTTGTTTATTTCTTGTTCATGATATCCTGTTACTACCTATACTGTTTGTATCTATATGTATACCTATTGCTGTTATATGTATTATCTTCTATATGGTGGTATATGATTCTTAGTAGATTGTGTTTAGGCCTTCTTTTCTATAGGTTCAGAATCCCATATATAACACCTGTGGCCGAGGGAAGGGAAATTCTGCTAAATATCAGTAGAAAGAACCTGTGCTGTTTCTGTTTTACGTTTTTAATCTGTCAGTTTGCTCATCGTACTTTCCAATGATCTACCCCAAGGGGCTCAAAACCAGTCTTCAAGGCTCCCCCTCCCCCCCAACAGGTCAGGGTTTCAGGTTATCCCAGCTTCTGCACAGGTGGCTCAATGAGAGTCTCAGTTGAAGATCTGATCTGATTGAGCCACCTATGCTGAAGCAGGGACTGATTGAGCCACCTGTGCTGAAGCAGGGACTGATTGAGCCACTTGTGCTGAAGCAGAGTCTGATCCAGCTATGCTGAAGCAGGGATACATTGAGCCACTTGTACTGAAGCAGGGACTGATTGAGCCACCTGTGCTGAAGCAGGGATATCCTGAAAACCTGACCATTTTGGGGGTGGGGGGGAAAGCTTGAGGACTGAAGTTGAGGGCCCCGGACCTGCCTGAAAATCTGTGTGGAGAGCACGAGAACGTCTCCCTGTAAAGCAAACTCTTCGCCAGTTCCCGGAGTGATGCAAGATCGGATCTCGCCTGTTTAACTTGGACGGCAGGTTCCCGTCTCCTCTTCCTGGGAGACGTGTTTTTAGTTAGGACTCCCACACGAAGCTGACTTTGAGCCCAATACTCCCCGTGCCTCGTGCTGTCATGTTCGTGCTTGCGACATTATTTTCTTTAAATACAATGCTTGCTAGCTGCCCATTTTCTGGCTTCAGCAAAGGCATTTGCATTACACCATTTATTTGCCATGTGCAATCCCTCCGCTTCAGCAACAGAATTTGTTTTTCTGCTTTAGTTCAGTAATTTTCAGTCTCATCTTTGGGTATTATGACATTCACTCTTCACAAATTGGGTGCCTGTTTTACTCCCAAGATACATAGACTTTACTTGCAGAAAAAAAAATATATTCTTTGCAGTGGAATATTTCTTTCACTCCCGGCAGGGCGACTCAACACTCAGCAATTGGCTTTGGGATACCTTTTACACAGTTCAGCAATCCCTTTTTACCCGGCGGGGCAATTTTACACTCAGCATTTGTTTGCTGAAAATTCCCCTGCTTCAGCACAGTCTTGCATCAATTTTCACACTTTTCTGCATATACTCCATTAACAGCTGGTAGTCCTATGCGGTGTGGCAGCCTTTACTTGCAGAATCTGTACCACTTGTGGGTCACCATCTGTATTCAGTGCTTCAGCGAAACATTTGAAAACAACAAACGCCTATCCCTTTTAAGGGCTAACTTACTTCTTGAACCCTGACTACGGCTGGAAGGCAAAACCCCTATTTCAATAACCATATTACACTTATTGTGATAGGCAAGTAAGGTTTACCTGCTCAGCAGTCTCTCTCTCTCCTCTTGGGATTGGGGAAAAGAGTCCGTGTGTGGTTGTGTGGCTTTCAGTGCAGTTTAGATGTCCTGCCTGGATGTGTATCCCTTTAATTCTGGTCTCTGCTGCATGTGTTCTTTGCTAATGTTGCTCAGGCTGTTTGTAGGCAAAAAGCACAAAAAAAATTCACAGGCAATCTCCGGGGCCCCTTTTAACTTCAAGAGCTACCTCAATCCCACTTCTGACACCATATGTTAGAGGATGTGTGCAGAGGTATGCAATGGAGACTTTTTTAAGGTGAAATTAAATAAGGCTTTTATTGCGCCTGTTTCTTTAACACAAGAAAATCATCCAAGCATATGCAAATAAGGGGTCAAACAAAGCTTCTGTTCCACTTGGGAGTATTTCTAGTGAAACCTATGCAGTCCACAACTCCCTTTAGATTAGCATGTCTCTCAGCCCCAAACATATATCTTGTAATGTGTAGATATACAAAAAGTCTTAGAAAGGAAAGTCTTATCTCTCTCTTGTAGGGAAAGGCTTCTTTGTTCTCCAGGTTTAGAAGTACTTTCCCCTGTGTCTTGCAGGCAGTGTGCAGTTTCTTTTGGCAGGCTTAAGACATCTGTTCCTATGGTCAGTCCCACAATTTGTGAGACTCAGGAAAAATCTCACTTCCTGTCTCAAAGGCAGGCTTGTCTAACAAACCTAATCAGTCAGGTGGTGTTTGTTAATTGACTACCAGCAGTTAACCACCACACTGCTGGATTAGAGGCACATTTCCTGAACAGGGATAAATACCCTGTTACAGACACGGTACTGGATGGGTTTATATGGATACGGTACCGGATGGGTTTACATGGACACGGTACCGGGTGGGTTTACATGGACACGGTACCGGGTGGGTTTACATGGACACGGTACCAGGTGGGTTTACATGGACACAGTACCGGATGGGTTTACATGGACACGGCACCCGGTGGGTTTACATGGATACGATACCGGGTGGATTTACATGGACACGTACCGGATAGGTTTACATGGACACGGTACCGGGTAGGTTTACATGGACATGGTACAGGGTGGATTTACATGGACACGGTTCCAGATGGGTTTACATGGACAAGGTACCGGATGGGTGTATATGGACACGGGAACTAATAAAAAAAGAACCTTGCGCTCTAAATATATAAAACCCACACAACAAATGTGATAATAAAGTGTGAACAATACAAAATGTACATACGCGTGATGCAGTATAGTGATATAACTTATGTGCAACTTTAAATTAATGACAGTGTTCAATATGTTGAAACAAGTAGAACCAGTACGCAGCTCCGAACCCGAAAAGGAACCGTCCTCTGAATTTCTTTAATATGTGATTTTGTAAACACGGGGAGCGCAAAAACCGAAACAAGACAAAAATGTATAATAGTGCAATGCTGTATTGGAATATATTGGAAACAAGCGCCACACGTGCACACTCACAAAGTATCCATCGATAGCAGACACATCTAATATGTAAACCCAGGCGGAAACGTCTTTGGCCAGGCTTAGGGCCTCTCCTCTGTGGTATGTTGGAGAGATGTAGTACTCGTTCCCCCAGAAACAAAAGAGCAGCAAGGTGGTGCAGATCGTACTATACAAGGTATGGTTATATCGCTTAATCTCAACATATTTAAATTCACAATTGTGAATTTCCTTCAAGCAGTGTGTATGGTATATAATGGAGGTTGGTAATCCCTATAGGGAGACCAGCCTCACATCCACCACCGTCGCTGTGACGATGCGCCGATACCAGTACCTGTGTCTCATCCCGTCTCACGTTGATTGACGTGGTGGCGTATCTCCTCCGATTGGAAACTGCCGTTCAGTGAGCGCATCGCCACATCCATACTCTATAGTGGAAGGTATTGCATTGGATGTAATACTCTATAGTGGAAGGTATTGCATTGGATGTAATACTCTATAGTGGAAAGTATTGCGTTGGCTGTAATACTCTATAGTGGAAGGTATTGCATTGGATGTAATACTCTATATTGGAATGTATTGCATTGGGTGTAATACTCTATACTGGAATGTATTGCATTGGGTGTAATACTCTATACTGGAAGGTATTGCATTGGATATAATACTCTATACTGGAAGGTATTGCATTGGGTGTAATACTCTGTACTGGAAGTTATTGCATTGGGTGTAATTCTCTATACTGGAAGGTATTGCATTGGGTGTAGTACTCTATACTGGAATGTATTGCATTGGGTGTAATTTGTGATGTGATACCTTGCTGAGTATAACGTTGGGTGTAATTCTTTATACTGGAAGGTATTGCATTGGGTGTAATACTCTATACTGGAATGTATTGCATTTGGTGTAATACTCTATACTGGAAGGTATTGCATTGGATATAATGCTCTATACTAGAAGGTATTGCATTGGATGTAATACTCTATACCGGAAGGTATTGCATTGGGTGTAATACTCTATACTGGCAGGCTTGCATTGGATTTTATACTGTATACTGGAAGGTATTGCATTGGGTGTAATACTCTATACTGGAAGGTATTGCATTGGGTGTAATTCTCTATACTGGAAGGTATTGCATTTGGGTTTTATACTCTATATTGGAATATTGCATTGGGTGTAATTTGTGATGTGATACCTTGCTGAGTATAACGTTTGGTGTAATTCTCTAAAGGTATTGCATTGGGTGTAATACTCTATACTGGAATACATTGCATTGGGTGTAATACTCTATACTGGAAGGTATTGCATTGGATATAATACTCTATACTGGAAGGTATTGCATTGGATGTAATACTGTATACTGGAAGGAATTGCATTGGGTGTAATACTCTATACTGGCAGGTATTGCATTGGATGTAATAATCTATACTGGAAGGTATTGCTTTGGATGTAATACTCTATACTGGAAGGTATTGCATACAGGCATACCCCACATTTCCATACGCAATGGGATCGGAGCATGTATGTAAAGCGAAAATGTACTTAAAGTGAAGCACTACCTTTTTCCCACTTATTGATGCATGTACTGTACTGCAATCGTCATATACATGCATAACTGATGTAAATAATGCATTTGTAATAGGCTCTATAGTCTCCCCGCTTGCATACAGCTTTGGTACAGGTAGGGAGCTGGTATTGCTGTTAAGGACGTGCTGACAGGCGCATGCGTGAGCTGCCGTTTGCCTATTGAGCGATATGTACTTACTTGCGAGTGTACTTAAAGTTAGTGTCCTTAAACCGGGGTATGCCTGTACTCTATACTGGAAGGTATTGAATTTGAGTTTAATACTCTATACTGGAACATATTGCATTTGGGTTTAATACTCTATACTGGAAGGTATTGCATTGGATGTAATACTCTATACTGGACGGTATTGCATTAGGTGTAATACTCTATACTGGAATACATTGCATTGGGTGTAATACTCTATACTGGAAGGTATTGCATTGGATATAATACTCTATACTGGAAGGTATTGCATTGGATGTAATACTGTATACTGGAAGGAATTGCATTGGGTGTAATACTCTATACTGGCAGGTATTGCATTGGATGTAATAATCTATACTGGAAGGTATTGCATTGGTATAATACTCTATACTGGAAGGTATTGCATTGGGTGTAATACTCTATAGTGGAAGGTATTGTAATGGATGTAATTCTCTATACTGGAAGGTATTGCATTGGATGTAATACTCTATACTGGAAGGTATTGCATTGGGTGTAATACTCTATACTGAAAGGTATTGCATTGGGTGTAATACTCTATACTGGAAGGTATTGCATTGGATGTAATACTGTATACTGGAAGGAATTGCATTGGGTGTAATACTCTATACTGGCAGGTATTGCATTGGATGTAATAATCTATACTGGAAGGTATTGCATTGGTATAATACTCTATACTGGAAGGTATTGCATTGGGTGTAATACTCTATAGTGGAAGGTATTGTAATGGATGTAATTCTCTATACTGGAAGGTATTGCATTGGATGTAATACTCTATACTGGAAGGTATTGCATTGGGTGTAATACTCTATACTGGAATGTATTGCATTGGGTGTAATACTCTATACTGGAAGGTATTGCATTGGGTGTAATACTCTATACTGGAATGTATTGCATTGGGTGTAATACTCTATACTGAAATGTATTGCATTTGATGTAATACTCTATACTGGAAGGTATTGCATTGGATGTAATACTCTATACTGGTAGTTATTGCATTGGGTGTAATACTCTATACTGGAAGGTGTTGCATTGGTGTAATACTCTATACTGGAAGGTATTGCATTGGATGTAATACTCTATACTGGAATGTATTGCATTGGGTATAATACTCTATACTGGAAGGTGTTGCATTGGTGTAATACTCTATACTGGAAGGTATTGCATTGGGTGTACTACTCTGTACTGGAAGGTATTGCATTGGATGTAATACTCTATACTGGAAGGTATTGCATTGGTGTAATACTCTATACTGGAAGGTATTGCATTGGGTGTAATACTCGATACTGGAAGGTATTGCATTGGGTGTATTACTCTATACTGGAAGGTATTGCTTTGGATGTAATACTCTATACTGGAAGGTATTGCATACAGGCATACCCCACATTTCCGTACGCAATGGGATCGGAGCATGTATGTAAAGCGAAAATGTACTTAAAGTGAAGCACTACCTTTTTCCCACTTATTGATGCATGTACTGTACTGCAATCGTCATATACATGCATAACTGATGTAAATAATGCATTTGTAATAGGCTCTATAGTCTCCCCGCTTGCATACAGCTTTGGTACAGGTAGGGAGCTGGTATTGCTGTTAAGGACGTGCTGAACGGCGAATGCGTGAGCTGCCGTTTGCCTATTGAGCGATATGTACTTACTTGCGAGTGTACTTAAAGTTAGTGTCCTTAAACCGGGGTATGCCTGTACTCTATACTGGAAGGTATTGAATTTGGGTTTAATACTCTATACTGGAACATATTGCATTTGGGTTTAATACTCTATACTGGAAGGTATTGCATTGGATGTAATACTCTATACTGGACGGTATTGCATTAGGTGTAATACTCTATACTGGAAGGTATTGCATTGGATGTAATACTCTATACTGGAAGGTATTGCATTGGATGTAATACTCTATACTGGAAGGTATTGCATTGGATGTAATACTCTATACTGGAAGGTATTGCATTGGGTGTAATACTCTAAACTGGAAGGTATTGCATTGGGTGTAATACTCGATTCTTCGAAGTATTGCATTGGGTGTAATACTCTATACTGGAAGGTATTGCATTGGGTGTAATACTCTATTGATGGAAGGTATTGCATTGGGTGTAATACTCGATACTTCGAAGGTATTGCATTGGGTGTAATACTCTATACTGGAAGGTATTGCATTGGGTGTAATACTCTATTGATGGAAGGTATTGCATTGGATGTAATACTCTATACTGGAAGGTATTGCATTGGGTGTAATACTCTATACTGGAAGGTATTGCATTGGGTGTAATACTCTATACTGGGATGTATTGCATTGGGTGTAATCTGTGACGTGATACCTTGCTGAGTATAACGTTGGAATTTTCCTTTCCTAGATCACCTCCACCAGCTCGCAGAGCCTGAGAGGGACCCTGCTTGGTCACACGACACTGCAGAAGTCCCCGCCTGTGGCCGATTGTAAAGAGACAGCAGACTGAGGGCGAAGAGTATGTGTCATCCCAGCGTATCCCTGATGCACCGAGCCCAGATAAAGGTGGAAGCTTATTCTGGGATTGCTATGAGTTACAGGACATGTTTATTTATTTATTATTGTGTCAAGCTCGTTTTACCGACATTATCCCTCGTCCTGGCATGTAATTCTCACACCGCATGTTATTCGGTGTAACACGGCTGGACCTGGAAATACACGTGTGTTTTACAACTCTCGGAAGTGCTGTTGTCGTCCCAAACGTCAGAACGCAATCTGCAATATTATTCCCCCCTTTTTTTAAACTGACGTCTGTTTACCTTTCCATCACTTTCTCACCCGCAGAAGCTTCGCCCTAAAACAGCTTTGTGTCATTAGAACCAAGTTTGCCACCTCACCTGGGATGCAAAGTGATGGCATACAGGGCATGGGCAGGCCAGAGAGATCCCAGGGCATAGGCAGGCTAGGGATAGTCCAGGGCATAGGCAGGTTAGGGATAGTCCAGGGCATATGCAGGCTAGAGATGGCCCAGGGCATAGGCAGGCTAGAGATATCCCAGGGCATAGGCAGGCTAGAGATAGTCCAGGGCATAGGCAGGTTAGGGATAGTCCAGGGCATAGGCAGGTTAGAGATGACCCAGGGCATGGGCAGGCTAGAGATAGCCTAGGGCATGGGCAGGCTAGAGGTGGCCCAGGGCATGGGCGGGCTAGAGATATCCCATTGCAAAAGCAGGCTAGATTATATCCCAGGGCATAGGCAGGCTAGAGATAGCCCAGGACATGGGTGTCACGGGTGACCGGGTTATTTACACCTTTTATCGGGATCATTGAGCAAAACAAGGTTATTGAAATAAATTGTAATTTATTCGGCATAAATTCGCTTACACACAATGATACACAAAATACAGACGAAAGACACACTTACTTTGGGGCTGGGGTAGGAAACTAGACTTTCCTAGGTGCAGGGAACTCTTTGTGAGAGTTTTACCCTGACCGAGACTTAGCCCGGGAGCTCCTGGTACCCAAATCGGCATATAATGCCATACGCCACCGCTATGTTCGCTTCTGATAACTTGGTCCCTCCTGACCGCGAGCTACTCCAAATCTCCAGGAACTCAAATCGGCATAAGATCCCAGCCACGACCACTACGTTCGATTCCGAGAACTTGGGCGCAAAATGCTGGACTTAGTCTCTGGCGGGCAGGCTTTTCAGACTCGAAATCGAAGCTAGTACCGTAGCTTTGCTATTACAAACAAAGCATCTATGAAAAGTCTGCCCGCTCTCTTCCGGCTCTGACTCAAGGGGAACACACAATCTGATTGGCTCAAGGCTTCTTATAGTATTCTCTGCTTCATTCATTAAATAGAAGCAGAGCGGACAGCCAATCAGCGTGTGGGAACTTTATCAAGCAGCCAATCAGAGCCAAGCCGGGTAGAAAATCCGGATCTGCATGAAATTTGAAATGGCCACGGGTCATGCGCAAGCCTGCCACATCTCCCCCCAGCTATCCCAATGCCACCCGCTGGGCAGGCACGACCCTAGGTCTGGCAGAACAAGTGGCATAACGGAGGACAACCATAGATCTCCGGACTTGGTACTACGCCTTTCCCCGCTGACCAAATGCCGTTCACACATCACGTTCTGGCCATCCTCTGGCTGCTTTGAACTCCGATGTCCAGCAGACTTACCGGCGCCTATGGGTTTGCACGGGCTGCCTGTTTGGACATCAGTTACGAATATTTAAACATATTAAAACTATATTTTAATACACACCGAGTCTTGTCGTTTTATTTCTGTCTGCCTTATTCCCCACACACTTTCCCTTGGACTCTGACTCCCCGCCACCCCCAATCTTATATACGGATGGGCACCCACAAACCCTATACTGGTTCTGGGTCACCTTGACACTAGCCGGGGTATCCCCCTTAATCTAGTGATTCCCTCAGCTACAGGGATACATATTTATCCCTGTGCCTCATTCAACTTTCTGGGCTGTGCTGAAGCAGGGTACCCTAGTGGTGAGTTGCGCTTATGTTTTCATGGGGAGGTATTGCTGGGACAATATGCCTACATGTATCCGAGAATCAGGCATGATTCCCTGGTACATTTATTGGGGACCCGGTAACTCAGGACTCCAACCTCCCAGGCACATTCTGTCAACGGTTCCTCCGCAAACCCCCTCCCCACCCCTTGAAACTCATACACTAGCAATCCCTGATTGATGGCATGCCCGGAAAGGGAAACACACACACACATTGTTATTACCCTGCGTACAATGTGATCATACTATGTTACTGGGTCCAAGAGCTAACTCTCTGGGACCCTTATACGCGGAGCAGGGGTAACCAAATGGGCTTGACCTTTATTATAGAGCCTGGTTACCCCCTCCTGTCACAATGGTTTGGCTAGAGATATCCCAGGGCATAGGCAGGCTAGCGATGTCCCAGGGCATGGGCAGGCTAGAGATATCCCAGGGCATATGCTGTATGCATCTCAAGCTGTCGTGTACACAGTAACATGACATGATTGGCCCACAAATAATGCATATGGAGTATGTCATTTGGCTGGGATTTCTGCCCTAACACTACATTCACTTCACCGGCAGTTTGCCGAGGTTTTACACGCAGCTATGAACTGGGGAAAGTGGAGAATGTGTCAAAACCATTTTCTATAAAAGATAACAAACAAAATTGCAGAGAAAATTCAATCATTTATTGTGCAGGTTACACTGTGCGTACACAGCGACACAAAGCGCCAGGCGTTACATAGGGCGTCTTGCTTTGAAGGCGCACAGCGATGTTTCAATTCTTTAACCACAAACCAGGTTGTGTGCGAGCGGAAGAAGCAGCGTTTGATTCAAAAGATAAGGAAAGGATGTGAAGAACTCAACGCTCTTCTGCGTGGAAGGCGTTTACCTCGCGGGGCTGGGAGGCCAGGCTTCACTTTGGAATGGCACAAGAGCAAGATGCCTGACGAGAGACGGAGAAACGGTTACTTTCTGGCGGTTTGTGAGGGTGACGCGTCACTGCGGCAGAACACAATATTCACAAGGCTATTTACCAAAGCGGGCATGAGATTGAAGCTCGAAGAAAGAAAATGGCCTGACGTTTGCCTACAAATGTGAAGGATAATGCTGCACTCCCCAAAAGAAATCAAAACAATACAAATACCAGTGCTCCTGGTCCAGGAATCTCTGCGTGGTACCCCCAATAGCATGTACCCCCAATAGCATGTATGTAAGGAAAGACCTAGGCACTACGGATTTCTGCTAGAAAAGTGATTTAATAACATGTGCCTAACATATGTATAACATGTGCCTAACATATGTATAACATGTGCCTAACATATGTATAACATGTGCCTAACATATGTATAACATGTGCTTGCCTAACATATTTTTTTTCCCCATGATCTAATAAACATCCAAACCTTTATTCTCACTGGATAGGGGGATCGCCCCCTGATTTTGTATTAACTGCCATTTCAGACCTCAGCGCTTAGTGAAGCCCGCCCATGGGGCTTAATCCTGTGCATATATATATATATATATATATATATATATATATATATATATATATATATATATATATATATATATATATATATATATATATATATATATATATATATATATATATATATATATATATATATATATATATTCTGTATACCCAACATAGTGACCCAATGCCCACTGTAACCCTCACATATATTTGGTATAGCCTCCCACTTCTGCACTGTTGATACCAATGACACATTATTTGGGTAACACATCGAGGCTGTAAAATAACTTCCTTGAGGTTCGTTGATGAGTATCGGTGCATTGTAAAGGTTTTATAAACGTTCTTAGGGATGGGATCAATTTGGACGTGCTCACCTCGACTTGTTGGCATGGTGGTATTGGTGTCGTTGGAATTGGTACCGGAATTGGTACTGGTAAAGGTATAGTGGGGACTGCAAGACAAGGCATTAATCACATCAGTGAGTGCTTAGAAGGCAGTAACTTGGTGAAAATTACTTTGTTAATGGTGGGAGGCAGCGAGGGTATTAGAGGTAGGGTGGAGTTACCCCGTAGGGTTTCCTTGGCCAGTGTTGAGCTTTGCAAGGTAGCGGCCGGACTACACGCGGTACAACACGGCGATTTACCTTTCGATACGGCATGAACCGTTGGACAGCGCTCTGTTACTACGAGGACAGGTTGTGCCGCTCACACATGGGGGTTTATTTGTCGCACGTGACATGGAGAATATGGTGGCAGGCGCATGGCGAGACCGTGAAGGTCTGCGCCAGACTAGGCTGTTCCTCTAATCCACCACCTGCTTACATGGGTGGGAAGCAGGGGGTCTCCGGAGTGGGGGTCTAAAACCGTTATTTTCAGCTACGGGGACCCCCTGTATCCCGAGATATATACTGAGAAAGGTGCCACTGGTTAGTCCCTGGTATTAAAATCCCTGCGTCACGCCGGCCAATCGGAAGCCGCTGCCGATCGTAACGCAGGAGATTTTCCCTCCATTTTGTTTCCCCCTGGATGAGATGCAATCGGTGGGAACCTTGGCAGTAAGTATCTCCGAAACCAGGGGCTCCCCGGTGATTAAATAATCCAATGTTCGGGTGCAGAGACCCCAGGTTTTCTCTGGGCGAGGGGGTAATGGGAAGGAGGAATTCCTACCTATAAATAACTCTGACCCTAGTATGTTATTAAAGAGACACTCATGTGTCCCTGGACTTGTGGTCACAGATGCAAACTGATTATTTGCAAGTAGTGTCTGAATAAATCCACATTATACAGGAGTTCCTCATACACACGCCTCCTCCTAATATCGTGCGCGTGCTTCTCAAATTTATCTGCATATATTATCATCTGGTTTTGTGCTGCACTTCCGTACATACTCTACCATAGGAATTGATCGCGGTGGAAAATATATATACTAGCTGATATACCCGGCGTTGGGCGTTGCCCGGGCGTGGAAGGACAGGGGGCATGGAGTGGAAGGGCGGGGGGGAGGGGCGTGGAGGGGCAGGGGGGAGGGGCGTGGAAGGGCAGGGGGGTCAAGGGGCGGGGAGGGCAAAGGGCAGGGGGGCAAAGGGCATGGGGGGCAAAGGGCAGAGAGGGGCGGGGGGGGCAAAGGGCAGAGAGGGGTGGGGGGGGGTAAAGGGCAGGGAGGGGCGGAGGGGGGAAAATGGCAGGGAGGGGTGGCGGGGGGCAAAGGGCGGGGGGGCAAAGGGCAGGGGGGGTGGGGGGGGGCAAAGGGCAGGGAGGGGCGTGTGGGCCAAAGGGCAGGGAGGGGCAGGGGGGCCAAAGGGCATGGAGGGGCAGGGGGGCCAAGGGCAGGGAGGGTCGGGGGGGCTAAGGGCAGGGAGGGGCAAGAGGGCAGGGAGGGAGGGAGGGGGGAAGAGGGTTGGGAGGGAGGGGGCAAAGGGCTGGGGGGGAAAAGGGCAGGGAGGGGTGGGGGGGGGAAAGGGCAGGGAGGGGCGGGGGGGGGGGGGGGCAAAGGGCAGGGAGGGGCAGGGGGCCAAAGGTCAGGGAGGGGCAGGGGGGCCAAAGGGCAGGGAGGGGCTGGGTGGCTAAGGGCAGGAGCGGCGGGGGGGCTAAGGGCAGGGAGGTTCGGGGGGCTAAGGGCAGGGAGGGGTGGGGGGCTAAGGGCAGGGAGGGGCAAGAGGGCAGGGGGGGCTAAGGGGAGGGAGGGGGGCAAGAGGGCAGGGGGGGCAAAGGGCAGGGAGGGGTGGGGGGCCAAAGGGCAGGGAGGGGTGGGGGGGGCCAAAGGGCAGGGAGGGGTGGGGGGGCCAAAGGGCAGGGAGGGGCGGGGGTGCCAAAGGACAGGGAGGGGCAGGGGTGCCAAAAGGCAGGGAGGGGCGGGGGTGCCAAAGGGAGGGGCGGGGGGGGGGCCAAAGGGCAGGGAGAGGCAGAGGGGCCAAAGGGCAGGGACGGCCGGGGGGGCCAAAGGGCAGGGAGGGTCGGGAGGGCCAAAGGGCAGGGAGGGGCGGGGGGGCCAAAGGGCAGGGAGAGGGAGGGCAGGGGGGGCAGAGGGGAGGGAGGACAGGGGGGCAGAGGGGAGGTAGGGCAGGAGGGGCAGAGGGGAGAGAGGGCAGGGGGGGCAAAGGGCAGGGGGAGGGAGGGCAAGGGGGGTCAAAGGGCAGGGGGAGGGCGGGCAAAGGACGGGGAGGGAGGGCAGGGGGGGCTAAGGGCAGGGGGCGGAGGAGAGGGAGGGCAGAGGGAAGGGAGGACAGGGGGGCAGAGGGGAGGGAGGGCAGGAGGGGCAGAGGGCAGGGGGGGCAAAGGGCAGGGGGAGGGAGGGCAAGGGGGGTCAAAGGGCAGGGGGAGGGAGGGCAGGGCGGGCAAAGGACAGGGGGAGGGAGGGCAGGGGGTCTAAGGGCAGGGGGCAGGGGGGGCAAAGGGCAGGGGGAGGGAGGGCAAGGGGGGTCAAAGGGCAGGGGGAGGGAGGGCAGGGAGGGCAAAGTGCGGGGGGAGTCAGGGACGCGGTAAATAAGTTTACTCACCTTGCACACGGCCGCGCTCCTGTTCCTCCGGGTCCCGGCCGCCCTCCTACTCCCCCTTCGGGTCCTCCGCGGAGAGGCTGAGACGCTCCGGTGAGGAGGTGCTGTGCCTCTCACGGGGAGAGGCGGAGACAGCCGGAGGAGAGGCGGAGACAGCCGGAGGAGAGGCCTCTGGGACGGGGAGATGCCGCAGAGAGCGCACTCTGTGTGTGTGTGGGGGGGATGGGGGGGTGAGCAGGTCGGGTGGGGAGGGGGGGTGAGCAGGTCGGGTGGGGAGGGGGGGTGAGCGGGTGGGGGGTGAAGGAGAGCGCCAGGTGAGGGAGCAACCTCTGTGAGGGGAGAGCCACGTGCTCTCTCTGTGTGTGTGTGTGTGTGTGTGTGGGGGGGGGGGGTGAGCGGGTGGGGGGGTGAGGGAGAGCGCCGGGTAAGGGAGTGGCCTATGGGTGGTGAGGTGAGAGTCCCTCGCTGTATCCCGGGCGCTCGCTCCGCTCCCTCACTGACTGTAGCGGCGGGGGGGGGGGGAGGGGAGGAAAAAGCACGGGAAAGAGGGAGACCCGGGGAGAGGAAGTGTGTGTGTGTGCGGGGCGGGCGGCCCAAGGGAGCAATCTCATTGGCCTGGCCCAAGGTCCAATCTGATTGCCGCTAGGGACACAGGGAGGGACACAGGGAGACACATACAGACAGACAGACAACGACACATAGGACACTTTGAGAAATATATAGTAGATATATATATATATATCGCCCCAGTTCTACAGCGCGTTGGTGCTAATGCATATGCATGCCGGAGGTGGCGATCGAATGGAAATACCCACAGAAGTGCTCGGGGAAAGATCGAAGGTTTCTCATTATCCGTGCCCACCCAAGAAACACTTCAGCGATATGACACAGTGGGTTAGTAAATATCTGTACTCACCTTTTAGGCATACGTTCAGGTACAAGTTGAGTAGATCGATCACCGTCTGCTTGACTTCGGTGGCTGCGTTCTAAATGTTTCAGAACGAAAACAAAGCATTTTTTAGTTTAATCAAAGCGTTGTGTAATCCAGATGCTTGTTTACACCGTGTATCCCACTCATTTAAGGAAATGAAACACACGTACTGTACGTTCTTGGAGCTACATAATATGTAATCCAATTCAATGAAACCATGGGAATATCCTTAGCGTGTTGTGAGGCGGCCATCTTGGATGTATGCTGTCATTGATGATACTGGGCTTATAAGAAATATGTTGAGATACTTTACTTCTCCCTATGAGATCTGGTTCTTAAACTTCACAATTCCCTTCTCGGCCTAAGTGTGAGTCGGGGCAGCGGGGGCGTTTAATGGCTAATAATGACTCTCAAAGTCTCTTGGCCTTCTCATTATTTTCAGTGACATAGAAAGATGTCTTGCTCCTGAAGGCAAAAAGGTTTCATTTTGTGTAGATCATTTGAGGGTATATTTGATTGATGTTCTTAAAAGGGTCTCGCTGAGATTTACACAAGCTGCTTCAGAGACTCCGATACATTTTATCCCAATATAATTACCCTAAAGAACTAGAATAGTTCTGGAAAACACTCACTCCTTCTGTCCCGGCAGTGTGAGAGAAATCGAGACTTGTAATTACTTGGCATTACAGTTGCATGTATTTACACTGTCACAGAGTTACACTGGCGTGTATTTACACTGTCACAGAGTTACACTGGCGTGTATTTACACTGTCACAGAGTTATACTGGCGTGTATTTACACTGTCACAGAGTTATACTGGCGTGTATTTACACTGTCACGGAGTTATACTGGCGTGTATTTACACTGTCACAGAGTTATACTGGCGTGTATTTACACTGTCACAGAGTTATACTGGCGTGTATTTAAGCTGAAACAGAGTTACACTGGCGTGTATTTACACTGTCACAGAGTTATACTGGCGTGTATTTACACTGTCACAGAGTTATACTGGCGTGTATTTACACTGTCACGGAGTTCAGTGGCCGTATAATGTCACAGAGTTACACTGGCATGTATTTACACTGTCACGGAGTTCAGTGGCATATAATGTCACAGAGTTACAGTCGTGTGTATTTACAGTGTGAATACTTACTGCGCAGCCGCACTGTTGGTGTGTGGTGACCACAGTTATTTCAACTTCAATTTCACTACAAATAATAATTTAACATGTAAATAGTTACTAGAATAAATACATTTTTGTGAAGGCATACAGTAACTCTCACCTCTAGCACTGAGCACATTGTTGCCCATAGTGACTAAGCTATGCTATTCTATAAGACCACTTTAGAGCCCATTGGCTGGAAAGACATCTTTTTTAAAGGGATTGAAATGACTGACCAATAGGAAGCTGTAACTGAGGATGTGGCCACTTCCTGTGTGCCCCATATTTGGCCGGGAACTTCACAGGTAATTATCTCGGGAACTGAGAGGGGTTGGTAGGGGGGATTAGGGGGGAGTGGGGGATTAATGGAGGGGGGGAGGAGGAGGAGGGAGGAGGGGAAACCCCCGGAACTGAATGTAGCTTGGTCTTCGAAAAAGCCAATGAGTAGTATAACAGAGTAGGAGGCATTGCTACTTTCTGCTTCCTAGCAGCTGTAAGTATCCATCTGTGACCTGTGCTGTTTTATGGGTAACATTTTTGTTTCTCCTATTAATAAAGTATACCCAGGTTCTCTTATCTACATATTCCCAATATTCCTATAAATTATATTACCTGTTTAGACACAGCTCAAGTTCCAAGTTGCCTCCAATGATGTTATGGGTCGCAACTAAATCCACGGTCTACAATAAACCAAATAAAGTTAATAGTATTTCTTTTTTTTTTGGGGGGGGGGGGGGGTTTGTTAACGTTTTCCTGAGATGAAAACCCATCATGCCGTCTGTGGCAAGAGACCCCCAACTGAATCGTCGTGTCTTAGGGGCCCTCTAATGATACAACCAGAAGACGTGGATCGGCGCAGCCGTGGATGTGATGGAATCAATGTTTTTCAGGCCGGGCAGAGTCACACCTGGTGTCCTGTGCCCCGTGGTGTCCTGTGCCCCGTGGTGGAACGGACACGTTTGGCCCTCATCCAAACCTCTGGGGTCGATCCCAGCCGCAGAAATTCCAACTTCAGCCCCCCTCCCCTTCCTCGCGTAACCATATTGTCCGGGTCCCCGGTACCCCGCAGCCCGTTTTTATACTTACAACATCTAATTCAATCAACGTGTCGGATTCGCTGCTTATGACCACGTTCAAGGTAATGGTCACTGACGCTGATCCAGCTATTGTTTTTATCACAGGATTTTTGGCGTTAATTTCCACCTTCAGGACGTCTCCTACAGCAACATCGAGTAACTACGGAAAACAAACACAGAAACGTGAATCGTCCTGAGGTCATGCCGGCATTTCATATATGCTCTGTATAATATAATAATAATAATATTATTAAATCACCTAAAATATACAGATTGGGCACAATATTGTGACCTTTCATTCAACTGTCGCTAAAGAAAAGGGGCGGCCATTTGGATATCCTGACACTAACACAAATGCTCCCTGAGCGGAAAAACAATCGAAGGATGTTAAACTGGTATTTCTTTTGCCCCCCCCCCACCCGCCCCCAACAGGTCAGGTTTTCAGGCTATCCCAGAGTCAGCACAGGTGGCTCAGTCGGTTAAAAATGACATTGATTTAATGACGGACTTTGTCAAAATTCTCAGATCTTGTGATGCGCTTTACAAAGTCAGAAGCTTCGCCCATAGACAAAGGGGGCAACTCCAGGCTTCTAGGGCCACCAACAGGTCAGGTTTTCAGGATATTCCTGATATATATCGAAGACTGAGCCGCTGATTGACCCACCTGTGCTGATGCAGGGATATCCTGATAACCTGACCTGTTGGTGGCCCTTAAAAAAGGAAGTTAGCCACCACAACTGCCTTAGACCGACAAAACATACTTGGGAAGATTCTTTTCCATTGAAATGGGCCAATTAAATATTTTGGAATATTGTCGCGTTGGTGTGTGATACTCTGCATTGTGACTGTTAGCGCTGCGTTGGTGTGTGATACTCGGCATTGTGACTGTTAACACTGCGTTGGTGTGTGATACTCTGCATTGTGACTGTTAACGCTGCGTTGGTGTGTGATACTCTGCATTGTGACTGTTAACGCTGCGTTGGTGTGTGATACTCTGCATAATGACTGTCACCGCTGTGTTGGTGTGTGATACTCGGCATTGTGACTGCGTGACTGCGTTGGTGTGTGATACTCTGCATTGTGACTGTTGACGATGCATTGGTGTGTGATACTCTGCATAATGACAGTCAACACTGTGCTAGTGTGTGATACTCTGCATTGTGACTGTTAACGCTGCATTGGTGTGTGATACTCTGCATTGTGGCTGTTAACGCTGCGTTATACTCGGCATTGTGGCTGTTAACGCTGCGTTAGTGTGTGATACACGCCATTGCTGCTTAGCACATCCCGAGTCATAGAATGTTTAATAAAATTCACTTACCCCAGGGAAAATTTCTATGAGTTTGAGTGTGGATAGGTCGAGCTGTGGGGAAAGCAACAAGAAATCATTACCCGGTAGTAACAACATTAACGGGCACCGTGATATTCTCCAACTGGCACGTGATATCCCGTCCCACTCATGGGGAACTCTCCCGGTTTGTGCGGCCGTCAAATTGATGCCATTTTGGAACATTTTTCAAAGCATGAGGAACAAGAAACTCGCTCTGCCAATGTGCAAAAGAATCCCAAATCTAGAACTGAATGCAGCAAGATAAGCAGAGAAGAGAATCTAAGAGAACCCCGAATCTAGAACTGAATACAGCAATATAATCAGAGAGGAGAATGTAAGAGAACCCAAATCTAGAACTGAATGCAGCAAGATAAGCAGAGAAGAGAATCTAAGAGAACCTCCCATCAAGAACTTAATGCAGCAAGATAAGCAGAGAAGGGAATCTAAGAGAACTCTGAATCTAGAACTGAACGTAGCAAGATAAGCAGAGAGGAGAAAGTAAAATAACCCCTAATCTAGAACTGAATGCAGCAAGATAAGCAGAGAGGAGAATCTAAGAGAACCCCAAATCTAGAACTGAAGGCAAGATAAGAAGAGAGGAGAATGTAAGAGAACCCCCAATCTAGAACGTAATGCAGCAAGATAAGCAGAGAAGGGAATATAAGAGGACCCCAAATCTAGAACTGAATGCAGCAATATAAGCAGAGAGGAGAATGTTAGAGAACCCCTAATCTAGAACTGAATGCAACAAGATAAGCAGGGAGGAGAATCTAAGAGAACCCCAAATCTAGAACTGAATGCAACAAGATAAGCAGAGAAGAGAATGTAAGACAACCCCGAATCTAGAACTGTATGCAGCAAGATAAGCAGAGAAGAGAATCGACAGATGTCTGAAATGTGGTAAATTCCAGTTTTTCTGATTTTTTTTGCTGCTTTTGAATAAACACATTTTACACTCAAACGATTGCACAGCAGAGAAGTGTACGAGTGCAGGTTGTGCGGGTTCTCGTACATTTTTTAACAAGTGCACACGCGTTTCACCATGAAGGAGAGTGGTCACAGTACAAAGCGCGCACACGCTTTTCACCATGAAGGAGAGCCGTCACAGTACAAAGCTTACACACGCATTTCACAATGGAGTGGTCACAGTACAAAGCGTGCAAACGCGTTTCACAATGAAGGAGAGCGGTCACAGTACGAAGTGTCTACATGCGTTTCACCATGCAGTAGCCTTTAGTACAAAACGTGCACACGCATTTCACCATGCAGCAGCTGTCAGTACAAAGTGTGCACACGCGTTTCACCATGCAGTAGCCATCAGTACAAAGCGCGCATACACATCCCAGATAACAAACACATTTTGCAGTTAAATTGTTGGGGAGTTTAACCTTTTAGTTTTATATAAAAGCAGCACACGCAAAAGGAAAGTTATTCATAACATTGAAGGTTATTCACGTTGGCACAGACCCAACATAGGGTATGAATGGATGCTGAAACTTAGCACTGTTTAGTGAATATGGGCCTTAGATTGCTGGTAACGAGTAATTGTCAGTGGGCGCACGTATAACACAGACTTTATTACTTACTATTGATGTTGGAATCTTTACTATTCTAAGAACAGAATTTAAAAGGCAATCAGGAACTCTATAATTCAACAGCTGTCCGACATTCAGTGGTAGAGATGGTATTTTGGGGCAACTTGTGTCCAGAACGGTTCCTGCTACTGTGAGAACAAGCTAGAAAATATATAAAAGCACAAAAAATGATCTTTTTGAACATTGTGAAATCTGTCTTTTACAAATGAAACCATTACTCAGCAGCTGCAGACACACAGACACACAGACACACAGACACACAGACACACAGACACACACACACACACACACACACACACAGAAACAGACACGCAGACACACTCAGATTCAGACACACACACACACACACACACACACAGACATACGCAGACTCAAGCAGACCTTCACACGCCTCAGCCAGGTCTGCCACCCTGCCCTTCCCCGTTATCCCCTTGCATACATCAGAATTTGAGGTGCAGCTCTACTGCCATGACCAGCACCCTCGCCCCTTCAAGCTGTTATAAGTCCTGCACCCCCACCCATCTTGCACCCCCCCCCCCCAGTGTTTCCTCCCATTCTTGCCAGATGTAGAGGTGCTCCCTGGGAAGAAAGGCTGGCACCGTTGGGGTTGCGTCATCTCGCATGCTGGCGGCAGGACGCAGACCACCAAACGGGCTCTCGCTTCCACGGATGCAGGGAGAGGCGTGGTCACCTCTCTGTGCCAACCGGTCAAGCTGCTCTACTCAACTTTGCCATTTGGGGAGTCGGTGAGGGGACCGATCTAAGGCAGGGGTGCCCCACTCTCGTTCTCAAGGGCCACCAACAGGCCAGGTGTTAGGGATATCTGTGCTTCAACACAGTCTTCGACTGAGCCACTGATTGAGCCCCCTGTGCTGAAGCAGGGATATCCTGAAAACCCAACCATTAGGGGCGGGCAGTCTTGAGAACCCCGGCACTAAGTCATATAAAGAAGGGTGGACATCAATCTCCATCTCTGTGTGCCACGTCTCCCGCTAGGTCTGATGTGGAGTAAACCTCTGGCTATTAGTCTACTTGGTTAAACTTTGTTACCATGCGGGAGCACAAAATGGCGCAGTGTGACAACGCTACATTTCCGCACATTTTCTCCACTGTCTGTAATAAAGAGACCCATGTGTAGTAAAATTAGAAACTGGTACTGCTGCCTGCTAGGCAAGGGTGCCAATTCTTCCCTCACACCAAACATGGAGAGCCGTGAAGTCTCTCGGGGCAAGCCACTAACTCATACCCTGAAACGGGTGTAACGGAGAAAGAAAGATAAACAATGGTAACGTGGCACTGCTTCCCAATTAGGGACCGGAAAATAACCCATTTCTGGTTGAAGCAAGGACACGTAACAAACTTACCTCTAGTACTAAATTAATGGTCGTCGTCAGGTCCACCGACAGGACAGAGTAACTGATCAGGCCATTTTCACCGATAGGGAGATTCACTGCAAAGTAAGAGAGAGTCGGCAAGTTAAGAAGAGGTGCACCTGAACAGATTGAGCGACGGGTGTGAGAGCATGAAGATGTCCGTGTGGGCGAGGGGTGACGTGTGCGGTGCAGCCATGCGTGTGTTCTCCAGCTTTTTTGGGGCTTGTGCCCTGGTTCAGTTTACAGTAGGTTCAGACTTTGAGGAGTATCTATGTGTGTGTGTTATATATATAGCTTAGGCTGAGTCCCGCTAGCGCTGAGCGCGCTCATGTTTGGAGAGTGCTCCAAGCATGAGTGCCGGGTGTCCTGCTTGTACGCGGGGGTTGGGGGGGGGGCATTGCGGGTAGTTGAGCGCGCGGGTAAGTATAGGTTTTTGTTTACCTAAGCGCATGTGAGCATGTGTGCCCGCGCACGAGTGCTGCGCGCGCCGCGTGAGCGGGGACTTACATATATTTATATATGCAAGTCCCCGACGCAAGCGCCGCCCGCTCAGCGCTAGCGGGGACTTGGCCTTAGGTGTGTTTCCATACAAAGGTTCAGCTGTTACAGGGTTGCTAAGCAACAATGTAACAATAAGCTAAGGATGTCTGCAGCAACCAGAATGCCTCCTCGAGGAGGGGAGGAAGGAGGGGAGGAAAGACAGCAAGGAGGGGAGGAGAGACAGCAAGGAGAGGAGAGACAGCAAGGAGAGGAGAGGAGAGACAGCAATGAGAGGAGAAGAGACAGCAAGGAGGGGAGGAAAGACAGCAAGGAGAGGAGGAGAGACAGCAAGGAGAGGAGAAGAGACAGCAAGGAGGGGAGGAAAGACAGCAAGGAGAGGAGGATAGACAGCAAGGAGGGGGGGAAATACACGGTCTGACCTTGCACATTATACTGTACGAATACAAGTGCGCCATAAGTGTATCTTGTGAGTGTGTATTACATACCCGGATACACTTATATTGACAACACCTCTGGGTGAGTTTCTATAGGCTCCTTTCCTATACCTTTTAGGAAGCTATAACATATAGCAGTCCAAATCCCGAATATCTATAAGGGATTTTATTACAACATCCACCCATCCAGCTCTAGGTGGGTAACAATTGGACACAGTCACGTGCTGTTGCAATACATCGTTTAATTACGTTTTAACACCCATTTTTTTATTCTTGGCATTAATAAAGTATTTTAAAATTTACAATTATACATTTGTTTGTGATTGAGTGCTGGAAGACTGGGTTCTTTTTTCTCCCATATGATACGGGGGGGAAATACAGCAAGGAGGGGAGGAAAGACAGCAAGGAGAGGAGGAGAGACAGCAAGGAGAGGAGGAGAGACAGCAAGGAGAGGAGGAGAGACAGCAAAGAGAGGAGCAGGAGAGACAGCAAGGAGAGGAGGAGACAGACAGCAAGGAGGGGAGGAGGAGAGACAGCAAGGAGAGGAGAAGACAGACAGCAAGGAGAGGAGAGGTAGCAAGGAGAGGAGGAGGAGAGACAGCAAGGAGAGGAGGAAAGACAGCAAGGAGAGGAGGAGAGACAGCAAGGAGAGGAGGAGAGACAGCAAGCAGAGGAGCAGGAGAGACAGCAAGGAGAGGAGGAGACAGACAGCAAGGAGGGGAGGAGGAGAGACAGCAAGGAGAGGAGAAGACAGACAGCAAGGAGAGGAGAGGCAGCAAGGAGAGGAGGAGGAGAGACAGCAAGGAGGGGAGGAAGACAGCAAGGAGAGGAGGAGAGACAGCAAGGAGAGGAGGAGAGACAGCAAGGAGAGGAGCAGGAGAGACAGCAAGGAGAGGAGGAGACAGACAGCAAGGAGGGGAGGAGGAGAGACAGCAATGAGAGGAGAAGGCAGACAGCAAGGAGAGGAGAGGCAGCAAGGAGAGGAGGAGGAGAGACAGCAAGGAGGGGAGGAAAGACAGCAAGGAGAGGAGGAGAGACAGCAAGGAGAGGAGGAGAGACAGCAAGGAGAGGAGCAGGAGAGACAGCAAGGAGAGGAGGAGACAGACAGCAAGGAGGGGAGGAGGAGAGACAGCAAGGAGAGGAGAAGACAGACAGCAAGGAGAGGAGAGGCAGCAAGGAGAGGAGGAGGAGAGACAGCAAGGAGGGGAAGAAAGACAGCAAGGAGAGGAGGAGAGACAGAAAGGAGAGGAGGAGAGACAGCAAGGAGAGGAGCAGGAGAGACAGCAAGGAGAGGAGGAGACAGACAGCAAGGAGGGGAGGAGAGACAGCAAGGAGATGAGAAGACAGACAGCAAGAAGGGGACGAGGAGAGACAGCAAGGAGAGGATGAAGACAGACAGCAAGTAGGGGCAGAGGAGAGGGAGAAGGAGAGACAGCAAGGAGAGGAGACAGAGAGACAGCAGGAGATGGAGAGAGATAGCAAGGTGTGGAGAGGAGATTAGACTGCATGGAGGGGAGGAAATGGAGGGATGACATATAGGGAATTAAGAGCATTGTGCACATACGGCAGGAGGGAGTGTAAAGAGAGAGGAGAGACATCAAGGAGAGTAGACATAGAGAGACAGCAAGGAGAGGTGGAGACTGATGGA
Source organism: Ascaphus truei (assembly GCF_040206685.1). Classification (NCBI taxonomy): domain Eukaryota; kingdom Metazoa; phylum Chordata; class Amphibia; order Anura; family Ascaphidae; genus Ascaphus; species Ascaphus truei. The sequence goes on along the minus strand of NW_027456279.1, from coordinate 341,502 downwards.
TGAAGAGGAGAGGGAATGGAGCGTAGTGGGCACATGGGACAAGAGGGAGTGCACAGAGAGGAGAGGAGAGACAGTGAGGTGAGTAGGAGGAGGAAAATGAGAGACAGCAGGGAGAGGAGGAGACAGAAAGACAGCAAGGAGAGGATGGGATAAGTAGGCGAGGAGGGAGTGTAGTGTGCACAGACAGGAGCAGACACAGTAAGACAGAGAGTGGAAAGAGGGGAGGAGGAAGTACAGAGAGGAGAAGGGTATGATGGAGAAGAGAGTAAGGTGGGGAAGAGAGGACAAGAGACAGCAAGGCATTACAGGGAGGGATGAAAACAAAGATTAATGTTTCATTAATAAGCTTTAAGATCTGCTAGATCGGCGTATGTTACACCGGGTACAGCTAGTTCTCAAAATATTACAACTCCAGCCCAACTCCCGCATGAGAGATTGAGGTTGTGTGATTTAGGTGTTATCCCTGAAATGCACTTTGAATCCCTGGTTCTGACCCAGAAACAACATTTCATACAGAACATTCTAATTGTTTTCCTTCAACAAATGTAGCGGTGCTTATAGCAAAGATGCTGCTGCTTTTATTTCTGTGGAAATTAAGCATAATTAGGAATTGTTTGTCAACCAAGTGTTTGAATCTCTTTGAAGCCACCACTCTGTCATTATCCTGGCGCCTCTGCAGAGTTTGCCGGACACAGGAATATCATAAGAACAAAAGACACCGCACCGACCCCAAGCCCCTCCGTTTTTACAAACTAACTTTAACATGTAAAAAATACGTCTTGGTGTCCGGTTATGACGTGGCAGTCACACTGATGTAACCACTTAAACACGTCACGTTAGTCCTTGGGCAGGCTGACCCCCTAGTACATTAAGCATTCGTATATAGGCAATGATTTGTACCTAGAATTGCTGACAAATTCACGTTGACGACGGTGACCACCTGCTGCAGGACGCTGTAAAGCTGCAACAGAAAAACAAACGCCATGGCACATGTTCCATTATAATGACGCGCGCCCGGGCTGGTAACAGGAACGTTTAATAAAACACCATTCACAGCGGAGAATTGTATGTCCAGACTAGATTTAGGTGAATCTGTTTCCCCCCCGAGTTTGCCATTCACAATCCGAACCCAAAACCGCCATTCGGATACAACACGCTGGCGGATTGCCACGATCCATCTGCGGGATTCCGCAATCCGCTGGCGGATTTTAGGAATCCAACCCGAAGGATTGCAGGATCCGCGGATGGATCACCGGTGTAAAAAAAAATAATACAAAAAACGCAAAGGAAATGTCCGATTCGCAAAAAATAAAAATCGCCCTTCTGTACTCCAGATATGTCACCACATAGGAGAAGGTGTTGTTATATTCCTGTGTGTGTGGTGTCTTTGTGCAATCATGTTACAACAATACACACGCACAGGCGCTTGCTATTATAAAAAAAAAACATGTTACAATCATTACACGGAATTGATATTAGCGCGTGACAAGAAATCTGAAGTCTTATTGAAACAGGAAATGACCCACTGAGCAGGCACTCCTGTGGTGCGGCGGCCCCTGCACATATACACGTGTGTGGGAAGATGTAATTACTAGGTGCTTGCAAGTTCTCGGAATTAAAACTTACCGTTTTTTGGAAGACGCCGTTGAGTAGTGTCGTCAGCGCGCCAGATATCGAGTCAAGAAGTCCACTAACAGAGGGAAATATACATATATTATACATACCAAGGAATGCTTGTTCCACGGAGTACTACAAGCCCTTCCAAAATTGAAATGTTTAATCTATAAGAGGAGCTAAGTGTCATGGGAAGAACGTGTTACTTATTAATAGTTTTTACAGATAAATATGTTACAAAAGCAAATCTTCTTCTGTGGGATCTGTTCAAAATACAGTCTCCCTTTAGGGATATAATCTTGTGTATTTTTATTTGTTCACCATGTGTGCCTTAATTTGTGTCAGTCGGCAGCATCGTTCCCGTTGGTTTCATTGTCCCTGTCTTTCCTGTTTAGTGTCCGACTATTCAGTTCATCTCTGCCTAAAACTTGGACATGAATGGTTTGGTAGGTGAGTGTTTGGTGAGAAAAGTACTTACAGACCCGATATCGTAATTGTAACTGCAATGTCGTCCGGGTTCTCCATGATCAGAATAAGGCAGCCAGTTTTTATTCCCACTTTGATCGCTGCATGGACTTTCACTATTACCTTAATATCTGCAACTCTAGGTGAAAATACAAATGGCGGATGTATAATGATAATAAATACATGACATCATTACCCCTAATTGCCTTGCTGCCCTTTTGAGACTTCACACGTGGTCACAATAGCACTGAAATGCTGCAAAGGTTTAGCAGCTCTGACCGGGGATTACCTAATATATTGTATTTTCTTTCAAATCCTGCCATACAGTGATATCCAAATCCAACTACCTAAACCAAATGAAATTGGGCACTGCATCTCCCTGAACATGGTCCCATGTAGGAGCAATAGGGTACAGTCATTTGTGGGGTATTCCTTTTGAGACCTATAGAATAACCTATTTCAGCTTTATCAGGCTGAATGATCTGGGGAGAATTGACGATGGACTAAAGGGTAAATCTGTTAACCTCTTATCATCCAACCATGGCCGGTGGAGATTTGTAAATATACATTTCTTACACAATGAAGAAGGAAGTATAGTCCAGTCAATTCTTCCCAGATAAAGGGTAAAGTTCACAGAGGTTTTGTAGTGGGGTCAGCATTCATATAATGGGTCTTTTCTATAGTCTGCGGTGGATTCCTAGCACACAGTGGGCAGCTATGACAAGAACATGCGTAGTGCATCTATAAATCCCATTTTTTATGTATATAACATCAGATAAAAGATGTACTTCTGAGAAGGGATGTATGACCAATTTGTGTGTGTTTGAACACCTTGGAATGTATTGACACAAATATATATATTTATGAGTGACATGGTGAGCTTGTTACGCTGTGTTTCTGAAAAGCTGTTTCGCTACAGAACAATGATTTATAATCCAGAAACATGTAGAAAAAGATCAAAAAACAACCAAGTTTGGAGCATGCCCTTACTGGTCCCATCCCAGTTTGGAACATGTACTTACTGATCCCATCCCAGTTTGGAACATGTACTTACTGATCCCATCCCAGTTTTGAACATGTACTTACTGATCCCATCCCAGTTTGGAACATGTACTTACTGATCCCATCCCAGTTTGGAACATGCCCTTACTGATCCCATCCCAGTTTGGAGCATGCCCTTACTGATCCCATCCCAGTTTGGAACATGTACTTACTGATCCCATCCCAGTTTGGAACATGTACTTACTGATCCCATCCCAGTTTAGAACATGTACTTACTGATCACATCCCAGATTGACTTCCAGTTCAATTTCAAGGTCGAGGGCGACTCCGGGCTTGGGGGTTATAGTCAATGTTTTTATGTTGACCGTTTTGGTAACAATGCTGATAAATGAAAGAGATTATTACACGGTATCATTCTGGGAAACGCAAAGTCGTTTGTCAAATTAGAATTGAGTGTAATGTTATTTGTATAATCAGTTAAATGGTTTTCTTATCCTGTAGGGTCTGAAAGTGTACGCCCTAAACATGAATTGTCTGTTTATTTACAACATGGGAACAGGAGACACGGAACCCGTCTCCCTTCCGAGGTTCTTGCGCTCTGTGGGAGGATCTCATTAAATAGACACTAACAGGGTATTTTAATATAACGTTTCATCATAAAACGTAGGAAGTAGCACTAGAAACACGGGTATTATCCCCTTATTTCTAAATGCATTTATTTATGCTTATGGCCCGCTGAGCTAATAACATTTTAATAGTCAAGGAAGTAACGTTTATTGGGGCGATTAGGGCTGGGTTGAGGAGGGTGGCGGGGGAGGGATCACCTGGCCAGTCCTAGGTAGATAAAGCGTCTTTCAAGTTGCCAAATGTTGAAATAACCCACGATACATTAACCTGTTCACTGCTACAGCATTGCAAGCTCCTCTTGCTGCCAAAGAGTTAATAGGAGGGGAACGGATCAATTTGCAATAAGGTGAGCGGTGTCTTATGGAGCTGGCACATTAAATGACACGGCTCAGTGAGTAAGGTCTCCTTGGGCGAGTCACTGTATCTCCCTGTGCCTCAGGCGCCAAACATAGAGTGATGCCTTGTGCCTGCAGAATTCTATGTACAGCACTGTGTACAGTGTCAGCCCTATACAAGAAAAGCCATGTGGCTGTTGCATGCGCAGCATGTCTGTCACCCGAGGGCTCTACTTTTCTGCTGTGTTTTTTTTTTTTTGCACAGTAAAATGTACTGTAACACTCAGATAACATCCACCGATCAACGTGTTAACATTATTACATTAACCGAGAAGGGACTGGTCAACTTACTTGGTAATCGCACCGACACTAAGAGCGTCTCCCTTCTGGGGTCCGATTAAACTTTTGATTGTGTTAATTCCATCTGTTATAACTGAAAATGAGGAAAGTTATTGAGATGAGTGCTGCAGCTACCAGGAAGGCATATCTATGGGCCTCACTGCTACCTCAGGAGTTACGTACTCCCAGTTCTGCTTTTAGCCTGACTACAGGTACACACAGTCTTGGAAAAAAACTAGCGTTGGTACAAATATCTCTAGAAACCGTCTGCGTAAGTTGTGCTCAGAGAAGTACATAAGACTGGATAATGCAATGTGGCTAGCTTTCCTAAATATTCCAGATACTGTGTTTCCTTCACTTTTGGACCTGTGTAGAAGTGAGTGTCTTTATTATACAGGTAACGGCCACACTGGAAGGATCGCATCATTGTTTAACACTTGAGAGCCTTTGTTAGCTTTAAAGTAACACGGTGAAGAAAGAGAAGCCACAAGAAGGACACTGAAAATCTATCCTGGAAAGAGAACTTTGTACTTACGTGGAACCAATAGGTCTGGTGATGAACAGTACGGTACTTGTGATGGTTGGGCCATACATGCCAGGAACCCAAGATTCACCAGGATCCACAGCTTCAACATCTTGGCTTCTGATACCTGCATACAACACCATTAAAGAGTGAGAGATGAGGAACAACAATGTGCAGAAACCCACAAACACAACAACATACGTATAACTCATGCCCGAGTAAAGTCTGGGGATCGAGGGAAAGGAATAGTTGGTACATTGAAAATTGGTCTTCGTTGTATAGAGCTGACGTCAACAACACACCAAGTTCTTACCTCAGCTGACAGAGAACTCTGACTGTACTGTAGGATTCTTCTGGCTGGCTTTGGATAGACTGATACAAACCGATCAGTCCTTATATACTTAACACATAGACTCGATCAAGGAAATGTCCTCAAATGTCAAGTGAGTCCCACATTTCCTGGGCTGTCAACCAATCTGTGCATAGTCCAATACAAATAGTGGTTGGAACACTTAATTAGGGAACGGTTTCTGAGCCAACTCTCTTGTTTACCATATCTTGGGGTACTCTCATTCCGGGCACAGAAACTGTAATGAAAGTGGGTGGGGGCTGGAGTAAACCATTATGTAACCACCTTTGGTGCAGATACTCTGGGTGGTTTTCAATTTCTGTGGTTGGGTTAAATGTAAATGATGGTGACGACCATGTATACCAGCCTGGGAAATATCTGTTTAGAAATGAAACTCAAAATACCGTAAGGATTTTGTAACCCCCTAAATGGATAACTTAATGAACATTTGTTCTCTATGCTGCAAAAAGACCTCATTGCACGCCACTCACGGGTGGGTAAATGTGGGCGATCCCTTCTTTAACATCATTAGGACCCCAACAGGTCAGGTCACAATGTGCCAAGCTAGTGGAAGAAATGCTGCTTGGAGCATGTGTTCCCCCCCGAGGAATTCTGTAATGTTATCGCCGGGATGTACTCATGAGTATTAGGAATAGTACAAACTATTTGACATTTGGAAGAGTTTTATTGACCTCTTATTGAATTGATAAGGCATTTTGGATGTAACCTACAGAACTCCATCTCCGTAGCCGTGATATATACACGAGGACGTACTTCTTCACGCAAAGGGTGGTTGATCCGTGGAATAGCTTTCCAACGGAGGTGTTCCTTATCCTCCAGCGGTTCCCTGCAGAGTGTAAGTCTGTGAAAGGGGGATTTAGCTACTGCTTGTTTGTGCTGTTAGCAGGGAACAACCCTATGTACAGTACAGTGCAACAAAGTGACTACTAAAACTGATACAAGGTTGCTAGCACATGAGTGGTTGTTTCATCTTCTGGTTCTTTGTTGATTTCATAGGATATGAGCTAAACTGGTAGAGGGTACTGATCCCTATTGACTTTATCTCTGGCACTTTGAGATTTTTGTAGCAGTAACAGTGAGAGGCAAACTCACTATTATCATCAGCTATTAATATACCAAGAAAGGGTACTGATACCTATGGACTTTATCTCTGATATTATGAGATATATACAGGAGGGCCCCACTCATACGGTGGGTTTCATTCTAGGCTGCTGCCGGAAAGCAAAATTTGCCGAAAAGCAGAACATAGCATTTGCTTGTCCACCGGCGATTTTCCATTTTTCCTACCCCTTCTGCGCATGCGCGACCTCGGCCGCTCCCCCACCTTCTGCACATGAGCGACCACGGCCGCTCCCCCTTATGCGCATGCGCGACCTCGGCCGCTCCCCACCTTCTGCACATGAGCGACCACGGCCGCTCCCCCTTCTGCGCATGCGCGACCTCGGCCGTCCCCGCATGCGCAAACATGGCGGCCCCCTTCTCGGTAACGCCGTATTGGCAGATCACCGAGAAGCGAAACGCAGAGAAGCGGGGCCCTACTGTATAGCATTAGCAGTGAGAGGCCACACTAATCCATCAATTACTACCAATAGTGGTCATAGAGATGATCATCTTACTTCTTATAACTGTACTTAACCAGAACTCTTAGCTTGGTAACTAGTTGGCTTATTGCTACAACCCTCTACTGCTCATTCCACATAAACACCACTGGAGGGACAATTTCCAGACGACTTGGTGTCATTGTGAGCAGAGAGACTGCTCCTATGATTCCACTAACCACCTGCACTTTACAGTTTAAGTGTTGATTCACCTATTTAGGTCTACAACCATATATATATATATATATATATATATATATATTAGCTGATATACCCGGCGTTGCCCGGGATGTAAATCCATAATAGGTAGTATTATTTATAAATAGGGTAACAATAGGATGACTATTTGGTGGAAAGGTTGTATATTAATGTTGAAAAGAAACATGGAAGAAAATGTAATACGATGTTGTTTAAAAATGGTTTATTGTAAACACACCACAGTACAATACAGTTTACAGTACAATGTATATTTTGGTGACATAAATGATGTAAAAATGTGAGGTGTGTGTCCCGCTATGGTGTGAGCGGGTGTGAGGCGTCGGCTGGGTGTTCAGAACGGGTAGTGAGTGCTGGCTGTGGGTGGGGGTGCCGCTAAAGTGTGAAGCGGCGGGTGTCTGGCGAGTGCGGGCGGCGGCTGGTCAGTGATGTCAGTGTGTAGGGGCGTGAGTGCGGTGGGTGGGTGTGAAGCGGGAGGCGACGGGTGTGTGTCGAGTGTGGCAGGTGGGTTTGAGGCGGCAGCTGTCTGTTGAGTGAGGGCGGCGGCTGGTCAGTGATGTCAGTGCGTAGGGGCGTGAGTGCGGTGGGTGGGTGTGAGGCGGGAGGCGACGGGTGTGTGTCGAGTGTTGCAGGTGGGTGAGAGGCGGCAGGTGTCTGTTGAGTGAGGGCGGCGGCCTTGGGGCGCAGGGGTGTGAGGCGGTGGGTGGCTGAAAGGCAGAGGCGGGAGGTGGCGGGAGTGCGGGTGGGTGAAAGGCCGAGGCGGGAGTGCGGCGGGTGGGTGAAAGGCCGAGGCGGGAGGGGGGCAGAGGCGGGAGGGGGGGGAGAGGCGGGAGGTGGCGGGAGTATGGGCGGCGGGTGAGTGAAAGGCAGGGGCGGGAGGGGGGAAAGGCAGAGAGGGAAAGGCAGGGACGGGAGGGGTGGAAAGGCAGGGGGGAGGGTGGGAAGGCAGGGGGGGAAAGGCAGGAACGGGAGGGGAGGAAAGGCAGGGGCGGGGGGGGGGGGAAAGCAGGGGCAGGGGGTGAAGGCCGGGGCAGTGGGGGAAAGCAGGGGTGGGGAGGGAAGGCAGGGGTGGGGGGCGAGGGGGGGTGTCACTGTGTGTGTCAGTGTGTCTGTCCCTGTGTGTGTCATTATGTCTGTCCCTGTGTGTGTCATTATGTCTGTCCCTGTGTGTGTCAGTGTGTCTGTGTGTCTGTCACTGTGTGTGTCAGTGTGTCTTTCACTGTGTGTGTCGGGGATGTCAAAAACGGAGGGGGGAGGTCAAAAACGGGGCTGGGCGGGGGTCAAAAAACGGAGCTGGGGGGTCAAAAACGGAGCTGGGGTGGGTTAAAAACGGAGCTGGGGGGGGGGTAAAAACGGAGCTGGGGGGGGGGTAAAAACGGAGCTGGGGGGGGTTAAAAACGGAGTTTGGGGGGGTCAAAAAAGGAGCTGTGGGGGGGTCAAAAACGGAGCTGGGGGTTATCAAAAACGGAGCTGGGGTGGTCGAAAACAGAGCTGGGGCTGTAGGCACAGGGGTGTGAGCTGGGAGGGGAGGCTGTAGGCACAGGGGTGTGAGCTGGGAGGGGAGGCTGTAGGCGCACGGGTGTGAGGCGGCGGTTTAGTTACTTACCTGGGCGGGTTGTGGCGGCGGCTGGTGTGTGTGTGTCACTGTTAGACCACACCGGCCAATGAGAGGTGTGCGGCGGCGGGTGGGCCAAGGGAGCCATCTCATTGGCCTGAGGCGGAGTGATGGGCCAAAGGTCCAATGTGATTGCCCCTAGACACAGGGATATACAATATTTTCAAATATATATATATATATATATATAGATATATATATATAGATATAAATAAGTTATTGTGGGTGAAAAAGGCAACAAGAAACCGCCACTGTATAGCATATAGCAAGAAAATTGTCTTAGACAGGTCTGCAACCCTGCCTTTCACCATTATCACCCAGCATACAGTGCTCCCACTGCAGCAAGGGATTCTGGGAAATGACATGCGAATCAGCACACAGCGTCACCTTTTGCTTGAACTCCATTTTTACATGGAACCCTTACGAGCTTATGCTTGCTGCATTAAGGCTGTTATATAGTGTGTGTGGCCGTGCGCGCACGCGTGCCTGTTCGAAGGCGCGTGCACGTGCCGCATGCTTTTTGTAAGTATACTGTGAGCTGTGAAGATACTGTGTGTTTGTGTGTGTGTTTATGTGTGTAATTTATTATTTATTAAAAAAAAACATTGGTAAAAATAAAATATTTATTACATTTGTGCAGACACACAAATACATACATACACACACACACACAAATAAATACACACACACACACACACACACACACACACACACACACACACACACACACACACACACACACACACACATATACATACATTCAGCGCCGGTAACGGCGTGAAAAGATTATTTTCCCCGTCTTCGCCGCTGTATGTCGGCTCCCCGCTCCCTGCCATTCGCGCGCGCGCGGCTCTTGTATAGAAGGGCTGGCTAACCTCAGCCATCTATAACTGCCGTGCGTGTACGGCGTAGCACGCACCGCCACTACAGAACCAGCCTTACACAGCTGCTCAGCACCGCGTGGGTTTTTCACAGACAGCTGTTTTGACCATTCGGGTCTCATCTGTGCGAGGCTTGTGGTACTGGCTCTGCAATTTGAAATATGCAATTTGGCATCCAGTAGGGAGGCTGAGTGCCCACAACTGGGCTGACTTTTCTTTGTTCAGTTGTATCTAACCCTTCTACCCAGAAGTGCACCTCTTCCCTTCCTATACATAGTCACGCTGAGCGGGGGTCTTCCCTCCGTAGTGTATTATTTAACAAATTGTCACAAACAGGAATGTGTTAGAAAGATCTTGCACTGCTGGGGAGGTGGGCTGAACCTGCAAAGGAGGCTCAGAGTACAGTACTAAAACTCATAAAACATGGCATGAATTAAATAAAACACATGTAGGTATTTGTGAATTAAGATATTTACCAAACCCATACAAATTATCTGTATTATGTTACTCAATTTAAAAAGTAGATAATTGATCCTGAACTTTTAGCAAACAGCGCAGTGCAGAGGTTGTTCCATTCTTGGCAAGTAATGGCTGGTAATAGCGCTGTGATGCGTACACGCAACAGTTGTATTTACATTTCAGTTACTTCAATGACTAAATGGAGCCAATGTCTACACAATTAATTCCAATAAGCCAAACAGCAGCTGATTAACTTGGATTGCTTCATTATAAGGAAGTTAAATATTGTGGTAGATCATTTTTAATAACTGCATCTGATACTTGTTATGTCTTGATTTAGATTGAAGATGGTTGAATGCCTATCGCCTTATTTGAGCTCGTTAAGTATATTTTCATTGACTGTAAGGAAACGTTTCACCCTGATTAGTAATTCTGTAGGGACAGGGGGACCAGATTGTCACAAGTAATAACTGGGACACATGAAAAAAGTATTTATAAAACAATCGACAAATATGATAAGGTTATTTATCTAGCAGCGTCCCCATTTAGGCCTGGGACGTGGTGCAGGGAGCGGCGCTGGGCTGTGCTGACATACTAAGGCCTGGGACGTGGTGCAGGGAGCGGCGCTGGGCTGTGCTGACATACTAAGGCCTGGGACATGGTGCAGGGAGCGGCGCTGGGCAGCGCTGACATACTAAGGCCTGGGACATGGTGCAGGGAGCGGCGCTGGGCAGCGCTGACATACTAAGGCCTGGGACACGGTGCAGGGAGCGGCGCTGGGCAGCGCTGACATACTAAGGCCTGGGACACGGTGCAGGGAGCGGCGCTGGGCAGCGCTGACATACTAAGGCCTGGGACACGGTGCAGGGAGCGGCGCTGGGCAGCGCTGACATACTAAGGCCTGGGACGTGGTGCAGGGAGCGGCGCTGGGCAGCGCTGACATACTAAGGCCTGGGACGTGGTGCAGGGAGCGGCGCTGGGCAGCGCTGACATACTAAGGCCTGGGACATGGTGCAGGGAGCGGCGCTGGGCAGCGCTGACATACTAAGGCCTGGGACATGGTGCAGGGAGCGGCGCTGGGCTGTGCTGACATACTAAGGCCTGGGACATGGTGCAGGGAGCGGCGCTGGGCAGCGCTGACATACTAAGGCCTGGGACATGGTGCAGGGAGCGGCGCTGGGCAGCGCTGACATACTAAGGCCTGGGACATGGTGCAGGGAGCGGTGCTGGGCAGCGCTGACATACTAAGGCCTGGGACACGGTGCAGGGAGCGGCGCTGGGCAGCGCTGACATACTAAGGCCTGGGACATGATGCAGGGAGCGGCGCTGGGCAGCGCTGACATACTAAGGCCTGGGACACGGTGCAGGGAGCGGCGCTGGGCTGTGCTGACATACTAAGGCCTGGGACATGGTGCAGCGAGCGGCGCTGGGCAGCGCTGACATACTAAGGTCTGGGACACGGTGCAGGGAGCGGCGCTGGGCAGCGCTGACATACTAAGGCCTGGGACATGATGCAGGGAGCGGCGCTGGGCAGCGCTGACATACTAAGGCCTGGGACACGGTGCAGGGAGCGGCGCTGGGCTGTGCTGACATACTAAGGCCTGGGACATGGTGCAGGGAGCGGCGCTGGGCAGCGCTGACATACTAAGGTCTGGGACACGGTGCAGGGAGCGGCGCTGGGCAGCGCTGACATACTAAGGCCTGGGACATGGTGCAGGGAGCGGCGCTGGGCAGCGCTGACATACTAAGGCCTGGGACAGCAGGGAGCGGCGCTGGGCAGCGCTGACATACTAAGGCCTGGGACAGCAGGGAGCGGCGCTGGGCAGCGCTGACATACTAAGGCCTGGGACATGGTGCAGGGAGCGGCGCTGGGCAGCGCTGACATACTAAGGCCTGGGACATGGTGCAGGGAGCGGCGCTGGGCAGCACTGACATACTAAGGCCTGGTAGCTTGTCCGGGATGGGAAGGGAGCGAAGATAGCAGGGATACACCATGAAAAATAAAAAATAAATGCATACAATAGTGTAATAAGTTCTTTTCAATCTGGATAAAACATGTATGTCTTGGCTCTATAGCAATGCCTACTTACAGCAGGTCAAAAGGTAAAAAGCATTGATCTACACAGCAGGTAGAAAGGTGTCAAGATCTTCAGGAACAGCCCAGGTTTACAGCACAAGAAATCAGCACCTCAGCTCAGACGTCAGTAGATGTGAGTGGATCAGAGACATGCAAAAGAAAGGCAGACCATAGTGTCGATCGTGCATAAAATTTATATAAACAAACAACAAATTTTAGGAATTGTACTCACATTGTGTACATAATCATAGTTCACATAAGGCTTTACTTGAGGCAAATGGAGTGCTGGTTCAGTGTGGAGCAGCTCATCGGGGATCTTCTCCTTAGACTCACAACAGACCGGGTGGGAGATGGCGTCTGACGTCACATCCGTTGTTGGGGTGACGGCATCCGGTCTTGGAGGCAAACGGTGGGGGAACTCAGCAACTCTGAAGCCTTCAGTAGAAAGAGCAGCTGCAGCAATGAAAGTGGCTCTACGCGTTTCGTCGTACTAGACAACTTCCTCAGGAGCAATGAATAATTCTCTAATGAGTTGTGGGTTTATATATACTAAACAATTGAACAAATAAGCAATTAACCAATTTAATATAACAATTATATAATTGAAAATTTAAAAGATACACTGGTTCTCCAATAAATAGGTACATAACTCAGTGTTCAAAAAACGGCGCAGTGTTAATACAAATAGGCATTTAAAACAACATCTAAGTAAATAAAATATCTAAGTAAATAAAATTCAGGATCTAATCATGATAATATTCTAGGTATTTATAGGGAGCCATAACTAATTGGTTCTTATGTACTCGCAGAGCAAAAACGAGGGAGAGAGAGGGGAGAAGAATATAAGAGTGAATTAGTAACATATTAGTAACATATTAAGATTGATTAAAATATACACTTATATGTATCAAAAGTATTAAAAATATAAATATACATAAAATATATATAAAAAAATATATATAAAAAAACCTTTGTTCATTTAGTAAGTGACCCAATATTGATAATAAAAGGCACCTGACATATAGCTAATGTCAGTGGGAGAGGTCGCAGAAAGGATATACAGAGATAAGGGGCCCGAGCAGACCGTGCATTAGATAAGAAATGGGATAATCTCAAATTCTGCATTAAGCCCATTTGGCATTAATGTTTTTAATTTGTGTATCCAATACATCTCACGTCTGCTCAGATCTACATCTCTGCTGCGACCCCTCCAGTGTTGTCGCACATGCTCAATGGCAGTGAATTTTAGTCCTTTAGTATTGGAATTGTGGTACTTAGCAAATGTTTGGACACACTATGCGTTAGTATGCTTCTCCTAATATTGCTGAGGTGTTCTACAATACGTGTTCTGATGGCTCTTTTAGTTTTTCCCACGTATTGTAGTCCTTCACAATTTGGATATCTAATACTTAGGCCTGGGACATGGTGCAGGGAGCAGCGCTGGGCAGCGCTGACATACTAGGGCCTGGGACACTGTGCAGGGAGCGGCGCTGGGCAGCGCTGACATACTAAGGCCTGGGACATGGTGCAGGGAGCAGCGCTGGGCAGCGCTGACATACTAAGGCCTGGGACGTGGTGCAGGGAGCGGCGCTGGGCAGCGCTGACATACTAAGGCCTGGGACATGGTGCAGGGAGCGGCGCTGGGCAGCGCTGACATACTAGGGCCTGGGACATGGTGCAGGGAGCGGCGCTGGGCAGCGCTGACATACTAGGGCCTGGGACATGGTGCAGGGAGCGGCGCTGGGCAGCGCTGACATACTAAGGCCTGGGACATGGTGCAGGTGAGCGGCGCTGGGCAGCGCTGACATACTAAGGCCTGGGACGTCGTGCAGGGAGCGGCGCTGGGCAACGCTGACATACTAAGGCCTGGGACATGGTGCAGGGAGCGGCGCTGGGCAGCGCTGAGATACTAAGGCCTGGGACGTCGTGCAGGGAGCGGCGCTGGGCAGCGCTGACATACTAAGGCCTGGTTAACCCAAGTGATTTAGAAGGCGCTTTGACACATTATAGTGAATACCAGGAATAATATGTAAGGTGTTCAGAGAAATTCTCAACCTTCACAGGGAAATTTGTACGAATTCCCTAATAAGCAGTAGTAGATATCCAAATTGTGAAGGGAGCGATATTCAGGAACACCCCAAAAAAGAAACACAAATATAGTGTAATAAAATCACACAATGATTGGCTTATTAAAATCTTGGCTCGTATGAATCTTCTACTTACAAGAAGTAAGTGAAGAGTCAGCATTTAGCAGGATAGTGGAGAATCAGCATTGATCAGGAAAGCAGGATTGGATATGTTCTTATTCGGAGTTGTGGTCATGTAAAAAATATCAAAGGAAGACCATAGTGTGGACCAATTGGCACAGGTTTATCAAGTAATAAACGTAAGAAATGTACTCACAATATGTACATCAAATGTAGGCGCATAAAGGGATCTTTTGAGGTAGGGTGAGAGTCTGCTCTTTCAGTGTGAAACCTCCTCGATCTGTCCATGGTAACCGGCGTCTGACGTCACATCCTTCTGAGACGGACTGCTTCCGGTGCAGCGGAGGACAGGAGCGGATGGTAAGCGGATGGTAAGGCGGCACGAAAAAACTCTTCACCACAATCTTGGAACAGGAATGGTCGCATACGGTGTACAGGCGTAGCTCTACGCGTTTCGCTGATCTCACAGTCAGCTTCCTGACTTACCATCCGCTTACCATCCGCTCCTGTCCTCCGCTGCACCGGAAGCAGTCCGTCTCAGAAGGATGTGACGTCAGACGCCGGTTACCATGGACAGATCGAGGAGGTTTCACACTGAAAGAGCAGACTCTCACCCTACCTCAAAAGATCCCTTTATGCGCCTACATTTGATGTACATATTGTGAGTACATTTCTTACGTTTATTACTTGATAAACCTGTGCCAATTGGTCCACACTATGGTCTTCCTTTGATATTTTTTACATGACCACAACTCCGAATAAGAACATATCCAATCCTGCTTTCCTGATCAATGCTGATTCTCCACTATCCTGCTAAATGCTGACTCTTCACTTACTTCTTGTAAGTAGAAGATTCATACGAGCCAAGATTTTAATAAGCCAATCATTGTGTGATTTTATTACACTATATTTGTGTTTCTTTTTTGGGGTGTTCCTGAATATCGCTCCCTTCACAATTTGGATATCTAATACTAAGGCCTGGGACATGGTGCAGGGAGCGGTGCTGGGCAGCGCTGACGCTCATGCTCTCCTGCTCACGCAGGAGATTTTTTAGCGGGTGGGAGGCTTTCGGGAAGATAGCAGCGCTGGGATATCCCGGGGAAGATAGCAGCGCTGGGATATCCCGGGGAAGAGAGCAGCGCTGGGATATCCCGGGGAAGATAGCAGCGCTGGGATATCCCGGGGAAGATAGCAGCGCTGAGATATCCCGGGGAAGGTAGCAGCGCTGGGATATCCCGGGGAAGATAGCAGCGCTGGGATATCCCGGGGAAGAGAGCAGCGCTGGGATATCCCGGGGAAGATAGCAGCGCTGGGATATCCCGGGGAAGAGAGCAGCGCTGAGATATCCCGGGGAAGGTAGCAGCGCTGGGATATCCCGGGGAAGATAGCAGCGCTGGGATATCCCGGGGAAGGTAGTAGCGCTGGGATATCCCGGGGAAGGTAGCAGCGCTGGGATATCCCGGGGAAGGTAGCAGCGCTGGGATATCCCGGGGAAGGTAGCAGCGCTGGGATATCCCGGGGAAGATAGCAGCGCTGGGATATCCCGGGGAAGATAGCAGCGCTGGGATATCCCGGGGAAGATAGCAGCGCTGGGATATCCCGGGGAAGAAAGCAGCGCTGGGATATCCCGGGGAAGGTAGCAGCGCTGGGATATCCCGGGGAAGGTAGCAGCGCTGGGATATCCCGGGGAAGGTAGCAGCGCTGGGATATCCCGGGGAAGATAGCAGCGCTGGAATATCCCGGGGAAGATAGCAGCGCTGGGATATCCCGGGGAAGATAGCAGCGCTGGGATATCCCGGGGAAGATAGCAGCGCTGGGATATCCCGGGGAAGATAGCAGCGCTGGGATATCCCGGGGAAGAAAGCAGCGCTGGGATATCCCGGGGAAGATAGCAGCGCTGGGATATCCCGGGGAAGATAGCAGCGCTGGGATATCCCGGGGAAGAGAGCAGCGCTGGGATATCCCGGGCAAGATAGCAGCGCTGGGATATCCCGGGGAAGATAGCAGCGCTGGGATATCCCGGGGAAGAGAGCAGCGCTAGGATATCCCGGGCAAGATAGCAGCGCTGGGATATCCCGGGGAAGAGAGCAGCGCTGGGATATCCCGGGGAAGATAGCAGCGCTGGGATATCCCGGGGAAGAGAGCAGCTCTGGGATATCCCGGGGAAGATAGCAGCGCTGGGATATCCCGGGGAAGAGAGCAGCGCTGGGATATCCCGGGGAAGAGAGCAGCGCTGGGATATCCCGGGGAAAACAGCAGCGCTGGGATATCCCGGGGAAGATAGCAGCGCTGGGATATCCCGGGGAAGACAGCAGCGCTGGGATATCCCGGGGAAGATAGCAGCGCTGGGATATCCCGGGGAAGACAGCAGCGCTGGGATATCCCGGGGAAGATAGCAGCGCTTAGATATCCCGGGGAAGAGAGCAGCGCTGGGATATCCCGGGGAAGATAGCAGCTCTGGAATATCCCGGGGAAGAGAGCAGCGCTGGGATATCCCGGGGAAGATAGCAGCGCTGAGATATCCAGGGGAAGATAGCAGCGATGAGATATCCCGGGGAAGATAGCAGCGCTGGTATATCCCGGGGAAGATCGCAGCGCTGGGATATCCCGGGGAAGAGAGGAGCGCTGGGATATCCCGGGGAAGAGAGCAGCACTGGCATATCCCGGGGAAGATAGCAGCGCTGGGATATCCCGGGGAAGATAGCAGCGCTGGGATATCCCGGGGAAGATAACAGTGCTGGGATATCCCGGGGAAGAGGTATCCCGGGGAAGATAGCAGCGCTGAGATATCCCGGGGAAGATAGCAGCGCTGGGATATCCCGGGGAAGGTAGCAGCTCTGGAATATCCCGGGGAAGAGAGCAGCGCTGGGATATCCCGATGAAGAGAGCAGAGCTGAGATATCCCGGGGAAGATAGCAGCGCTGGGATATCCCGGGGAAGAGAGCAGCGCTGGGATATCCCGGGGAAGATAGCAGCGCTGGGATATCCCGGGGAAGATAGCAGCTCTGAGATATCCCGGGGAAGATAGCAGCGCTGAGATATCCCGGGGAAGATATCAGCGCTGAGATATCCCGGGGAAGATAGCAGCGCTGGTATATCCCGGGGAAGAGAGCAGCGCTGGGATATCCCAGGGAAGATAGCAGCGCTGAGATATCCAGGGGAAGATAGCAGCGCTGAGATATCCCGGGGAAGATAGCAGCGCTGGTATATCCCGGGGAAGATCGCAGTGCTGGGATATCCCGGGGAAGAGAGCAGCACTGGGATATCCCGGGGAAGAGAGCAGCGCTGGGATATCCTGGGGAAGATAGCAGCGCTGGGATATCCCGGGGAAGATAACAGCGCTGGGATATCCCGGGGAAGAGGTATCCCGGGGAAGATAGCAGCGCTGAGATATCCCGGGGAAGAGAGCAGCGCTGGGATATCCCGGGGAAGATAGCAGCTCTGGAATATCCCGGGGAAGAGAGCAGCGCTGGGATATCCCGGGGAAGATAGCAGCGCTGGGATATCCCGGGGAAGATAGCAGCGCTGGGATATCCCGGGGAAGAGAGCAGAGCTGGCATATCCCGGGGAAGATAGCAGCGCTGAAATATGCGGGGAAGATAACAGCGCTGGGATATCCCGGGGAAGATAGCAGCGCTGGGATATCTCGGGGAAGAGAGCAGCGCTGGGATATCCCGGGGAAGATAGCAGTGCTGGGATATCCCGGGGAAGAGGTATCCCGGGGAAGATAGCAGCGCTGAGATATCCCGGGGAAGAGAGCAGCGCTGGGATATCCCGGGGAAGATAGCAGCGCTGGGATATCTCGGGGCAGAGAGCAGCGCTGGGATATCCCGGGGAAGATAACAGTGCTGGGATATCCCGGGGAAGAGGTATCCCGGGGAAGATAGCAGCGCTGAGATATCCCGGGGAATAGAGCAGCGCTGGGATATCCCGGGGAAGATAGCAGCTCTGGAATATCCCGGGGAAGAGAGCAGCGCTGGGATATCCCGGGGAAGATAGCAGCGCTGGGATATCCCGGGGAAGAGAGCAGCGCTGGGATATCCCGGGGAAGATAGCAGAGCTGGCATATCCCGGGGAAGATAGCAGCGCTGAAATATGCGGGGAAGATAACAGCGCTGGGATATCCTGGGGAAGATAGCAGCGCTGGGATATCTCGGGGAAGAGAGCAGCGCTGGGATATCCCGGGGAAGATAGCAGCGCTGGGATATCCCGGGGAAGATAGCAGCTCTGAGATATCCCGGGGAAGATAGCAGCGCTGAGATATCCCGGGGAAGATAGCAGCGCTGAGATATCCCGGGGAAGATATCAGCGCTGGTATATCCCGGGGAAGAGAGCAGCGCTGGGATATCCCGGGGAAGGTAGCAGCGCTGGGATATCCTGGGGAAGATAGCAGCGCTGGGATATCCCGGGGAAGATAACAGCGCTGGGATATCCCGGGGAAGAGGTATCCCGGGGAAGATAACAGCGCTGAGATATCCCGGGGAAGAGAGCAGCGCTGGGATATCCCGGGGAAGATAGCAGCTCTGGAATATCCCGGGGAAGAGAGCAGCGCTGGGATATCCCGGGGAAGATAGCAGCGCTGGGATATCCCGGGGAAGATAGCAGCGCTGGGATATCCCGGGGAAGAGAGCAGAGCTGGCATATCCCGGGGAAGATAGCAGCGCTGAAATATGCGGGGAAGATAACAGTGCTGGGATATCCCGGGGAAGAGGTATCCCGGGGAAGATAGCAGCGCTGAGATATCCCGGGGAAGAGAGCAGCGCTGGGATATCCCGGGGAAGATAGCAGCTCTGGAATATCCCGGGGAAGAGAGCAGCGCTGGGATATCCCGGGGAAGATAGCAGCGCTGGGATATCCCGGGGAAGAGAGCAGCGCTGGGATATCCCGGGGAAGATAGCAGAGCTGGCATATCCCGGGGAAGATAGCAGCGCTGAAATATGCGGGGAAGATAACAGCGCTGGGATATCCCGGGGAAGATAGCAGCGCTGGGATATCTCGGGGAAGAGAGCAGCGCTGGGATATCCCGGGGAAGATAGCAGCGCTGGGATATCCCGGGGAAGATAGCAGCTCTGAGATATCCCGGGGAAGATAGCAGCGCTGAGATATCCCGGGGAAGATAGCAGCGCTGAGATATCCCGGGGAAGATATCAGCGCTGGTATATCCCGGGGAAGAGAGCAGCGCTGGGATATCCCGGGGAAGGTAGCAGCGCTGGGATATCCCGGGGAAGATAGCAGCTCTGAGATATCCCGGGGAAGATAGCAGCGCTGGGATATCCCGGGGAAGATAGCAGCGCTGGGATATCCCG
This sequence comes from Ascaphus truei, assembly GCF_040206685.1. Taxonomy (NCBI): domain Eukaryota; kingdom Metazoa; phylum Chordata; class Amphibia; order Anura; family Ascaphidae; genus Ascaphus; species Ascaphus truei. The sequence goes on along the minus strand of NW_027456279.1, from coordinate 321,868 downwards.
GGGAAGACAGCAGCGCTGGGATATCCCGGGGAAGATAGCAGCACTGGGATATCCCGGGGAAGATAGCAGCGCTGGGATATCCCGGGGAAGAGAGCAGCGCTGGGATATCCCGGGGAAGATAGCAGCGCTAAGATATCCCAGGGAAGAGAGCAGCGCTGGGATATCCCGGGGAAGATAGCAGCTATGGAATATCCCGGGGAAGAGAGCAGCGCTGGGATATCCCGGGGAAGATAGCAGCGCTGAGATATCCAGGGGAAGATAGCAGCGCTGAGATATCCCGGGGAAGATAGCAGCGCTGGTATATCCCGGGGAAGATCGCAGCGCTGGGATATCCCGGGGAAGAGAGGAGTGCTGGGATATCCCGGGGAAGAGAGCAGCACTGGGATATCCCGGGGAAGATAGCAGCGCTGGGATATCCCGGGGAAGATAGCAGCGCTGGGATATCCCGGGGAAGATAACAGTGCTGGGATATCCCGGGGAAGAGGTATCCCGGGGAAGTTAGCAGCGCTGAGATATCCCGGGGAAGATAGCAGCGCTGGGATATCCCGGGGAAGATAGCAGCTCTGGAATATCCCGGGGAAGAGAGCAGCGCTGGGATATCCCGGGGAAGAGAGCAGAGCTGAGATATCCCGGGGAAGATAGCAGCGCTGGGATATCCCGGGGAAGAGAGCAGCGCTGGGATATCCCGGGGAAGGTAGCAGCGCTGGGATATCCCGGGGAAGGTAGCAGCGCTGGGATATCCCGGGGAAGATAGCAGCGCTGGGATATCCCGGGGAAGAGAGCAGCGCTGGGATATCCTGGGGAAGATAGCAGCGCTGGGATATCCCGGGGAAGAGAGCAGCGCTGGGATATCCCGGGGAAGATAGCAGCGCTAGGATATCCCGGGGAAGATAGCAGCGCTGAGATATCCCGGGAAAGGTAGCAGCGCTGGGATATCCCGGGGAAGATAGCAGCGCTGGGATATCCCGGGGAAGGTAGCAGCGCTGGGATATCCCGGGGAAGGTAGCAGCGCTGGGATATCCCGGGGAAGGTAGCAGCGCTGGGATATCCCGGGGAAGGTAGCAGCGCTGGGATATCCCGGGGAAGATAGCAGCGCTGGAATATCCCGGGGAAGATAGCAGCGCTGGGATATCCCGGGGAAGATAGCAGCGCTGGGATATCCCGGGGAAGATAGCAGCGCTGGGATATCCCGGGGAAGAGAGCAGCGCTGGGATATCCCGGGGAAGATAGCAGCGCAGGGATATCCCGGGGAAGATAGCAGCGCTGGGATATCCCGGGGAAGGTAGCAGCGCTGGGATATCCCGGGGAAGGTAGCAGCGCTGGGATATCCCGGGGAAGATAGCAGCGCTGGAATATCCCGGGGAAGATAGCAGCGCTGGGATATCCCGGGTAAGATAGCAGCGCTGGGATATCCCGGGGAAGATAGCAGCGCTGGGATATCCCGGGGAAGATAGCAGCGCTGGGATATCCCGGGGAAGAAAGCAGCGCTGGGATATCCTGGGGAAGATAGCAGCGCTGGGATATCCCGGGGAAGATAGCAGCGCTGGGATATCCCGGGGAAGAGAGCAGCGCTGGGATATCCCGGGGAAGATAGCAGCGCTGGGATATCCCGGGGAAGATAGCAGCGCTGGGATATCCCGGGGAAGATAGCAGCGCTGGGATATCCCGGGGAAGATAGCAGCGCTGGGATATCCCGGGGAAGACAGCAGCGCTGGGATATCCCGGGGAAGATAGCAGCGCTGGGATATCCCGGGGAAGAGAGCAGCGCTGGGATATCCCGGGGAAGATAGCAGCGCTGGGATATCCCGGGGAAGATAGCAGCGCTAAGATATCCCGGGGAAGAGAGCAGCGCTGGGATATCCCGGGGAAGATAGCAGCTCTGGAATATCCCGGGGAAGAGAGCAGCGCTGGGATATCCCGGGGAAGATAGCAGCGCTGAGATATCCAGGGGAAGATAGCAGCGCTGAGATATCCCGGGGAAGATAGCAGCGCTGGTATATCCCGAGGAAGATCGCAGCGCTGGGATATCCCGGGGAAGAGAGGAGCGCTGGGATATCCCGGGGAAGAGAGCAGCACTGGGATATCCCGGGGAAGATAGCAGCGCTGGGATATCCCGGGGAAGATAGCAGCGCTGGGATATCCCGGGGAAGATAACAGTGCTTGGGATATCCCGGGGAAGAGGTATCCCGGGGAAGATAGCAGCGCTGAGATATCCCGGGGAAGATAGCAGCGCTGAGATATCCCGGGGAAGATAGCAGCTCTGGAATATCCCGGGGTAGAGAGCAGCGCTGGGATATCCCGGGGAAGAGAGCAGAGCTGAGATATCCCGGGGAAGATAGCAGCGCTGGGATATCCCGGGGAAGAGAGCAGCGCTGGGATATCCCGGGGAAGATAGCAGCGCTGGGATATCCCGGGGAAGATAGCAGCTCTGAGATATCCCGGGGAAGATAGCAGCGCTGGGATATCCCGGGGAAGATAGCAGCGCTGGGATATCCCGGGGAAGATAACAGTGCTGGGATATCCCGGGGAAGAGGTATCCCGGGGAAGTTAGCAGCGCTGAGATATCCCGGGGAAGATAGCAGCGCTGGGATATCCCGGGGAAGATAGCAGCTCTGGAATATCCCGGGGAAGAGAGCAGCGCTGGGATATCCCAGGGAAGAGAGCAGAGCTGAGATATCCCGGGGAAGATAGCAGCGCTGGGATATCCCGGGGAAGAGAGCAGCGCTGGGATATCCCGGGGAAGGTAGCAGCGCTGGGATATCCCGGGGAAGGTAGCAGCGCTGGGATATCCCGGGGAAGATAGCAGCGCTGGGATATCCCGGGGAAGAGAGCAGCGCTGGGATATCCCGGGGAAGATAGCAGCGCTGGGATATCCCGGGGAAGATAGCAGCGCTGGGATATCCCGGGGAAGATAGCAGCGCTAGGATATCCCGGGGAAGATAGCAGCGCTGGGATATCCCAGGGAAGAGAGCAGCGCTGGGATATCCCGGGCAAGATAGCAGCGCTGGGATATCCCGGGGAAGAGAGCAGCGCTGGGATATCCCGGGGAAGATAGCAGCGCTGGGATATCCCGGGGAAGAGAGCAGCGCTGGGATATCCCGGGGAAGATAGCAGCGCTGGGATATCCCGGGGAAGAGAGCAGCGCTGGGATATCCCGGGGAAGAGAGCAGCGCTGGGATATCCCGGGGAAAACAGCAGTGCTGGGATATCCCGGGGAAGATAGCAGCGCTGGGATATCCCGGGGAAGACAGCAGCGCTGGGATATCCCGGGGAAGATAGCAGCGCTGGGATATCCCGGGGAAGATAGCAGCGCTGGGATATCCCGGGGAAGAGAGCAGCGCTGGGATATCCCGGGGAAGATAGCAGTGCTGGGATATCCCGGGGAAGATAGCAGCGCTAAGATATCCCGGGGAAGAGAGCAGCGCTGGGATATCCCGGGGAAGATAGCAGCTCTGGAATATCCCGGGGAAGAGAGCAGCGCTGGGATATCCCGGGGAAGATAGCAGCGCTGAGATATCCAGGGGAAGATAGCAGCGCTGAGATATCCCGGGGAAGATAGCAGCGCTGGTATATCCCGGGGAAGATCGCAGCGCTGGGATATCCCGGGGAAGAGAGGAGCCCTGGGATATCCCGGGGAAGAGAGCAGCACTGGGATATCCCGGGGAAAATAGCAGCGCTGGGATATCCCGGGGAAGATAGCAGCGCTGGGATATCCCGGGGAAGATAACAGTGCTGGGATATCCCGGGGAAGAGGTATCCCGGGGAAGATAGCAGCGCTGAGATATCCCGGGGAAGATAGCAGCGCTGAGATATCCCGGGGAAGATAGCAGCTCTGGAATATCCCGGGGTAGAGAGCAGCGCTGGGATATCCCGGGGAAGAGAGCAGAGCTGAGATATCCCGGGGAAGATAGCAGCGCTGGGATATCCCGGGGAAGAGAGCAGCGCTGGGATATCCCGGGGAAGATAGCAGCGCTGGGATATCCCGGGGAAGAGAGCAGCGCTGGGATATCCCGGGGAAGATAGCAAAGCTGGTATATCCCGGGGAAGATAGCAGCGCTGAAATATGCGGGGAAGATAACAGCGCTGGGATATCCCGGGGAAGATAGCAGCGCTGGGATATCCCGGGGAAAATAACAGTGCTGGGATATCCCGGGGAAGAGGTATCCCGGGGAAGATAGCAGCGCTGAGATATCCCGGGGAAGATAGCAGCGCTGGGATATCCCGGGGAAGATAGCAGCTCTGGAATATCCCGGGGAAGAGAGCAGCGCTGGGATATCCCGGGGAAGAGAGCAGAGCTGAGATATCCCGGGGAAGATAGCAGCGCTGGGATATCCCGGGGAAGAGAGCAGCGCTGGGATATCCCGGGGAAGATAGCAGCGCTGGGATATCCCGGGGAAGATAGCAGCTCTGAGATATCCCGGGGAAGATAGCAGCGCTGAGATATCCCGGGGAAGATAGCAGCGCTGAGATATCCCGGGGAAGATAGCAGCGCTGGTATATCCCGGGGAAGAGAGCAGCGCTGGGATATCCCAGGGAAGATAGCAGCGCTGAGATATCCAGGGGAAGATAGCAGCGCTGAGATATCCCGGGGAAGATAGCAGCTCTGGTATATCCCGGGGAAGATCGCAGCGCTGGGATATCCCGGGGAAGTGAGCAGCACTGGGATATCCCGGGAAGAGAGCAGCGCTGGGATATCCTGGGGAAGATAGCAGCGCTGGGATATCCCGGGGAAGATAACAGCGCTGGGATATCCCGGGGAAGAGGTATCCCGGGGAAGATAACAGCGCTGGGATATCCCGGGGAAGAGGTATCCCGGGGAAGATATCAGCGCTGAGATATCCCGGGGAAGAGAGCAGCGCTGGGATATCCCGGGGAAGATAGCAGCTCTGGAATATCCCGGGGAAGAGAGCAGCGCTGGGATATCCCGGGGAAGATAGCAAAGCTGGTATATCCCGGGGAAGATAGCAGCGCTGAAATATGCGGGGAAGATAACAGCGCTGGGATATCCCGGGGAAGATAGCAGCGCTGGGATATCTCGGGGAAGAGAGCAGCGCTGGGATATCCCGGGGAAGATAGCAGCGCTGGGATATCCCGGGGAAGATAGCAGCGCTGAGATATCCCGGGGAAGATATCAGCGCTGGTATATCCCGGGGAAGAGAGCAGCGCTGGGATATCCCGGGGAAGGTAGCAGCGCTGGGATATCCCGGGGAAGATAGCAGCTCTGAGATATACCGGGGAAGATAGCAGCGCTGAGATATCCCGGGGAAGATAGCAGCGCTGAGATATCCCGGGGAAGATAGCAGCGCTGAGATATCCCGGGGAAGATAGCAGCGCTGGTATATCCCGGGGAAGATAGCAGCGCTGGGATATCCCGGGGAAGAGAGGAGCGCTGGGATATCCCGGGGAAGAGAACAGCACTGGGATATCCCTGGGAAGATAGCAGAGCTGGGATATCCCGGGGAAGATAACAGCGCTGGGATATCCCGGGGAAGAGGTATCCCGGGGAAGATAGCAGCGCTGAGATATCCCGGGGAAGATAGCAGCGCTGGGATATCCCGGGGAAGAGAGGAGCGCTGGGATATCCCGGGGAAGATAGCAGCGCTGGGATATCCCGGGGAAGATAACAGCGCTGGGATATCCCGGGGAAGAGGTATCCCGGGGAAGATAGCAGCGCTGAGATATCCCGGGGAAGAGAGCAGCGCTGGGATATCCCGGGGAAGATAGCAGAGCTGGCATTTCCTGGGGAAGATAGCAGCGCTGAAATATGCGGGGAAGATAACAGCGCTGGGATATCCCGGGGAAGATAGCAGCGCTGGGATATCCCGGGGAAGAGAGCAGCGCTGGGATATCCCGGGGAAGATAGCAGCGCTGGGATATCCCGGGGAAGATAGCAGCTCTGAGATATCCCGGGGAAGATAGCAGCGCTGAGATATCCCGGGGAAGAGAGCAGCGCTGGGATATCCCGGGGAAGATAGCAGCGCTGAAATATCCGGGGAAGATAACAGCGCTGGGATATCCCGGGGAAGATAGCAGCGCTGGGATATCCCGGGGAAGATAGCAGCGCTGGGATATCCCGGGGAAGATAGCAGCGCTGGGATATCCCGGGGATTTGCAGAAGGGATACTACAAAGTGATTCCTAATACATCAGAAAGGCTTTTTTGCAGTAAATATCTACTGGATTTTTCTTAAATCGCCTTAGCTAACTTTGATCTGGTTGCATAATTCTTGTCGCCACGTAGAATTCGGCGCTGTTGTGGTAGTTGAGCAATCTCGAAGCCTGCACGGATTTGTTACTAGTTTCCAGCCAAATATCGTTGACATTTCAATTTTTAATTGGCTGGCAGGCACACAGGTAAAAACCACCCTTGTGTACTGTACTTTAAGTATTTATGACATTAATTATCACGGAGGTTACGCGAGGAGACGTAGAATCTGGGTGCTGGGGGGGATTTTCTCAGTGACGTTTGGGCAATTTATATAAGCACTTACCTAACTGAGAATGGATAGGTATGATAGCATTATATGTTGCTTGTATGGAATTTAATTTTGGGTGTATACTTCCACTGCCACTAAACACATCTTGAAAACAGATATTAAAATGTCGTTGAGGCTGCAATGTTGTTGAGTGCTTTGACTTCAGTGTAATTCCAACATATGTATTGTTACACGGGTCGGCACTATCAGACATTTGAATGATTATGGGACCGCACTAAAAATGGCCCCTGCCTGTTTCTCCCGGTGGCTGCCTTGTGGATGGCCATTTAAATTAAAAATAAAACAGAAAGTATCTCAGCAATCCGAGGACCTGGAAGTGTTGGGGGTTCCGCTCTGGAAGACACAGTCACCCCATAGTCCCAATCCTGTATATCACAGAGGTTAGCTAGGGTGAGTCGCTAAACGCATCTCCATGTGTACAACTCATAAGAAACACTGCGGTTAGAGGCCTCCCAAGGTGAGATGTTTGACACATTGACCTGGATACATTGCACTCTTGTTAAAGTGTGATAGTATCGCGTTCTGGGGGAAACAAACCTGATTGTGCCACTTGTGCTGAAGCTGGGACTTATTGAGCCACCTGTGCTGAAGCAGGGACTGATTGAGCCACCTGTTGTGAAGCAGGGATATCCTCAAAACCTGACCTGTCGGGGGTGGTCCTGAGGGCTGGAGTTGAGAACCCCTGGGTGGATTTAAGGATTTATAAGCACATTTGTATAGAACACATTACTGCCGGGTGATGAAACCGCTCCATGTTCAAGTCAATTAAAGGAAACGACAGTAATTGAACACGCTGCATGGTTCTTAGTAAAACATTATTTGGATAATAATAAGCAGCATTAACATGTACAGTATAATGAATGGTTTTATTGCCCCAAACACTGACCAACTTCCTTCTATATACGCTATGTTACCCAAATCAGTAAGTAGAACATTTATAAAAGTCAGAGAAGGGACTCAGTGAGCAAAGGCTCGGTGAGCAAAGGCTCATGAGTAAAGGCTCAGTGAGTAAAGGCTCAGTGAGTAAAGGCTCAGTGAGTAAAGACTCAGTGAGTAATGACTCGGTGAGTAACGACTCGTGAGTTAATGCTCAGTGAGTAAAGACTTGGTGAGTAAATGCTCAGTGAGTAAATGCTCAGTGAGTAACGACTCGGTGAGTAATGACTCGGTGTGAGTTAATGCTCAGTGAGTAAAGACTTGGTGAGTAAATGCTCAGTGAGTAAATGCTCAGTGAGTAAAGACTCAGCGAGTAAAGACATGGAGAGTAACGGCTCGGTGAGTAATGACTCGGTAAGTAACGACTCGGTGAGTAAAGGCTCGATGAGTAAAGGCTCAGTGTGTAACGACTCAGTGAGTAATGACTCGGTGAGTAAAGGCTCAGTGAATAAAGACTCGGTGAGTAAAGACTCAGTGAGTATAGGCTCTGTGAGTATAGGCTCAGTGAGTATAGGCTCAGTGAGTAAAGGCTCAGTGAGTAAAGGCTCGGTGGGTTAAGGCTCGGTGAGTAAAGGCTCGGTGAGTAAAGGCTCAGTGAGTAAAGGCTCAGTGAGTAAAGACTCGGTGAGTAAAGACTCAGTAAGTAAAGACTCAGTGAGTATAGGCTCTGTGAGTAAAGGCTCTGTGAGTATAGGCTCAGTGAGTAAAGGCTCAGTGAGTAAAGACGCTGACTCTGTAACCAATGACACGGTGTGTGAAGCAGGGCAAGCTGGTTCAACGACCTTGGGCAAGTCACTTTATCTCCTTGTGCCTCAGGCACCAAAAACATAGTGTAAGCTCTGCGGGGCAGGGACTGTCTGCAACATGCCTATGTGCTGAGTACCGCCACAAACAGGTCAGGTTTTAAGGATATCCCTTCGTCAGCACAGATGGCTCAGTCTTTGACTGAACCCCCTGTGCTGAAGCAGGGATATCCTGAAAAGCTGACCTGTTAACGGCCTTTGAGGACTGGAGTTGGCCGCCCCTGAGCTATCTCTACAGCTGTGTTATTGCAAAGGGCTACAGTGTATTGTGCAAAAACACAACCAGCCAAACCGTGTCAGCCACGTTACCAGGGGAATACTGCAGCACACCACCTGATGTATCCGGGCTCCCGAATCACGCCGATGAGTTACACTGCGAGTGGACGTGTGCCTCATTATACGAACGCCGTGCTTCAGTCACAGGAGTGAGAAGCCGCGGCCGGACTCCATATTCTGCGTCACCTAAAACGAACTTAAAAAAAAACATCAGCAAGTCAATACCAAGAATCCTCAGCGTTCTTCTTACACACACTTTCACTTCAAGAAGGGGCGGCAAGTGCGTGGCTTTCCCCCCACCCCCCATGGATCTAAAAGGATATCAAATACACGTATCTACTCGCAATTCGCTCGCCATCGTTCCAGCTTCTAAATCTACCAACGCGGTAGGCTGGCGCTGAATATGAGAATCGCGGCGTGACTCTGGGGAGCCCGTAACCACATTCAGTATGTGCACATGTGCGTCACACACCACCTGCACAGCAAAGGAATGGGGTGGGGGTAGTTTTCCCCGGGGGTGTTTAGGCCCCTCCCCGTGAGGGGTGCTATGGGTTAACCCCTCGATTACCTTACCGGTTAGTGAAGTATTGCATGGTAATACTTTACTAGCCACTACGGTGGCCAAGGAGGGGTGGGTACATTAGTGTAGTGTATTGTCATGTATATATTAACCCCTTCTTACAGCATAACTAGTTTAACACTTGGGCTACTAGGGGGTTAATATTTAATGTTATGTAATATTTGATCACCTATTCCATGCTGGTTTAGCTGATCTTGCCTGTGTATACTGTATATACAGTAAATATAAATATATATATATATATATAAATGCCAAGTGGAAAATTTCGACGTCGGCGAGCAAACTCTCACTCTTTGCCTAAGTCGGGTAGCCGGACACAACCCTCCCGGGTTACCCAATGAGGAGAGAGCAAGAGGTATCGATGTCCAGTTCCGGGCATCTTTTATTCTGTCATATACAGTTAATCAACAGCATTGTGCCAGGGAATAATAGCGAGTGGGCAGATGGCGGCAGTGACGAGTCCGGCACGGATAGGGGTTGTGATTGGGGTGGGGGGCTAGTGAGTGTTACCGTGAGTTTTATAAGGTGATAAGCTTGTGTAGGGCGGTCAGCCGTGTGAGGTAAAACACTTGTGGCCTTGCTGGTGGTGGGGTGGCCATGCTTGTGGTAGAGTAGCCTTGCTGGTGCTAGGGTGACATTGATGATGATGGAGTGGCATTGCTGGTGGCGGGGTGGCCTTGCTGGTGGTGGGGTGGCCTCCCTGGTGGTGGGATGGCCTTGCTGGTGGAAGAGTGGCATTTCTGGTAGCGGGGTGGCCTTGCTTGTGGCGGAGTGGCATTGCTGGTAGCGGGGTGGCCTTGCTGGTGGCAGGGTGACATTGCTGGTGGCAGGGTGGCCTTGCTGGTGGCAGAGTGGAATTGCTGGTAGCGGAGTGGTCTTGCTGGTGTCGGGGTGGCCTTTCTGGTGGTGGCGTGGCATTGCTGGTGGCGGGGTAGCATTGCTGGTGGCAGAGTGGCATTGCTGGTGGCGGGGTGGCCTTGCTGGTGGCGGAGTGGCATTTCTGGTAGCGGGGTGGCCTTGCTGGTGGCAGGTTGACCTTGCTGGTGGTGGAGTGGCATTGCTGGTAGCGGGGTGGCCTTGCTGGTGGCGGGGTGGCCTTGCTGGTGGCGGGGTGGCATTGCTGGTGGCAGAGTGGCATTGCTGGTGGCAGGGTTCCCTTGCTTGTGGTGGAGTAGCCTTGCTGGTGGCGGGGTGGCATTGCTTGTGGCAGGTGGCCTCACTTGTGGTGGAGTAGCCTTGCTGGTGGCGGGGTTGCATTGCTTGTGGCAGGGTTCCCTTGCTTGTGGTGGAGTAGCCTTGCTGGTGGCGGGGTGGCATTGCTTGTGGCAGGTGGCCTCACTTGTGGTGGAGTAGCCTTGCTGGTGGCGGGGTAGCATTGCTTGTGGCAGGATTCCCTTGCTTGTGGTGGAGTAACCTTGCTGGTGGCGGGGTGGCATTGCTTATGGCAGGGTTCCCTTGCTTGTGGTGGAGTAGCCTTGCTGGTGGCGGGGTGGCATTGCTTGTGGCAGGTGGCCTCACTTGTGGTGGAGTAGCCTTGCTGGTGGCGGGGTAGCATTGCTTGTGGCAGGGTTCCCTTGCTTGTGGTGGAGTAGCCTTGCTGGTGGCGGGGTGGCATTGCTTGTGGCAGGGTTCCCTTGCTTGTGGTGGAGTAGCCTTGCTGGTGGCGGGGTGGCATTGCTTGTGGCAGGGTTCCCTTGCTTGTGGTGGAGTAGCCTTGCTGGTGGTGGGGTGGCATTGCTTGTGGCAGGGTTCCCTTGCTTGTGGTGGAGTAGCCTTGCTGGTGGTGGGGTGGCATTTCCAGCTAAGGCAAATAATGGTGGAATGTGACATCTTGCTGCATCCAACTCGCCGCTACTGAGGGCAACTCACCGTCGGCCGTCTCACCGCTAAGGTAAGTTATTAAGGAGCTGAATTTGGGTTAACACATTAGGGTACGGTCTTAATGTTAGGGGTTTTGGGGGTAAGGTTAGGGGGATACCTTTGCAGCGAGACAGAAAAGGAAAATAAACATGTGTTTTGCCCCTAATTGGGGTATTATGGGAAAGTACTGTAACCGCAACCCTTCAGCTCTGTGGCGTAGGTCGAGCTAACCTTTGGTTGGTTATAGTTTTGACGTGGCTTTAGGGTCCGTGGCTGGTTCCATTGCTTTATTTTTATGTTATGGAGCTGGCAAGCTTACGTTACCAAATGCCGTGACCGTTAACATCCAAATAAAGTGTATGTCTTAGGCCAAGGCCATAGTGCAGACGTTCCGCGCAACTGCTGCCGAGGCGATCCATGGCATATGGGACGGAGAGGCGTGTCGGAGGTGTGCCCGTGACGTCCCGTGAGCGGTTCGCTCTCATTGGCTGAACCGCCCATATGACCCAGCCGTCACGCATCAAAATCTAATTATTTTGTCTGCCCGGGAATCGCGTGACCTATGGCCGTCCTCATAGAGGCACGGCCTTTTGTTCACGCCGCGGTCAGGGGGAGTATGGGCGCAGCCTTATTGGGGATTCGGGTGGAACAATGCTTTTATATATGAGGAATCTGGCAGTCGAGTGCAGACCTTCCAAGCCAGGGAGCCGGCAGCATGAACGGGGAACGCAACTCACTGTGTGCCTCTCCCATTCATGTATGATAAAACAAATACTTCAGCATTCATTTGGCTCGTTCGCTAAGATAGTTTACTTCCAGCAACAAGGTGAGTTTAAGATGCTATCACCTTTTGGAACAATTACAGTACATTCTGCTAAACAACCATGACATATAATTACACATGTCATAAACGTCAATATACATCTCATACATAAAGCTTGGCCCCCTGCAGACGCACTTACCAGAACGCACTCCTACTGCCTCTGTACGTTCTCCCCACCAATTAGATTGTAAGCTCTTCGGAGCAGGGACTCCTTTTCCTAATTGTTACTGTTATGTCTGAAGCGCTTATTCCCATGATCTGTTATTTGTATTATTTGTTATTTATATGATTGTCACGTGTATTACTGCTGTGAAGCGCTATGTATATTAAAGGCGCTATATAAAGACATACGCACATACATACATACATACATACATACATACATACTGTACATACATGCCACATGCCTTGATGTTTTCCGCTTTTATTTGCTTTATCAGCTAAAATATATAATTTGATATATACATAGATTCATTACCATTCACAACAGGTACCCTATATTTCTATTACATAGTGCTACTCTATCCTATATCTATACCTTATCAAAGTATATAGTGAATATTTGTTTATTTCTTGTTCATGATATCCTGTTACTACCTATACTGTTTGTATCTATATGTATACCTATTGCTGTTATATGTATTATCTTCTATATGGTGGTATATGATTCTTAGTAGATTGTGTTTAGGCCTTCTTTTCTATAGGTTCAGAATCCCATATATAACACCTGTGGCCGAGGGAAGGGAAATTCTGCTAAATATCAGTAGAAAGAACCTGTGCTGTTTCTGTTTTACGTTTTTAATCTGTCAGTTTGCTCATCGTACTTTCCAATGATCTACCCCAAGGGGCTCAAAACCAGTCTTCAAGGCTCGCCCCCCCCCCCAACAGGTCAGGGTTTCAGGTTATCCCAGCTTCTGCACAGGTGGCTCAATGAGAGTCTCAGTTGAAGATCTGATCTGATTGAGCCACCTATGCTGAAGCAGGGACTGATTGAGCCACCTGTGCTGAAGCAGGGACTGATTGAGCCACTTGTGCTGAAGCAGAGTCTGATCCAGCTATGCTGAAGCAGGGATACATTGAGCCACTTGTACTGAAGCAGGGACTGATTGAGCCACCTGTGCTGAAGCAGGGATATCCTGAAAACCTGACCATTTTGGGGGTGGGGGGGAAAGCTTGAGGACTGAAGTTGAGGGCCCCGGACCTGCCTGAAAATCTGTGTGGAGAGCACGAGAACGTCTCCCTGTAAAGCAAACTCTTCGCCAGTTCCCGGAGTGATGCAAGATCGGATCTCGCCTGTTTAACTTGGACGGCAGGTTCCCGTCTCTTCTTCCTGGGAGACGTGTTTTTAGTTAGGACTCCCACACGAAGCTGACTTTGAGCCCAATACTCCCCGTGCCTCGTGCTGTCATGTTCGTGCTTGCGACATTATTTTCTTTAAATACAATGCTTGCTAGCTGCCCATTTTCTGGCTTCAGCAAAGGCATTTGCATTACACCATTTATTTGCCATGTGCAATCCCTCCGCTTCAGCAACAGAATTTGTTTTTCTGCTTTAGTTCAGTAATTTTCAGTCTCATCTTTGGGTATTATGACATTCACTCTTCACAAATTGGGTGCCTGTTTTACTCCCAAGATACATAGATAGACTTTACTTGCAGAAAAAAAAATATATTCTTTGCAGTGGAATATTTCTTTCACTCCCGGCAGGGCGACTCAACACTCAGCAATTGGCTTTGGGATACCTTTTACACAGTTCAGCAATCCCTTTTTACCCGGCGGGGCAATTTTACACTCAGCATTTGTTTGCTGAAAATTCCCCTGCTTCAGCACAGTCTTGCATCAATTTTCACACTTTTCTGCATATACTCCATTAACAGCTGGTAGTCCTATGCGGTGTGGCAGCCTTTACTTGCAGAATCTGTACCACTTGTGGGTCACCATCTGTATTCAGTGCTTCAGCGAAACATTTGAAAACAACAAACGCCTATCCCTTTTAAGGGCTAACTTACTTCTTGAACCCTGACTACGGCTGGAAGGCAAAACCCCTATTTCAATAACCATATTACACTTATTGTGATAGGCAAGTAAGGTTTACCTGCTCAGCAGTCTCTCTCTCTCCTCTTGGGATTGGGGAAAAGAGTCCGTGTGTGGTTGTGTGGCTTTCAGTGCAGTTTAGATGTCCTGCCTGGATGTGTATCCCTTTAATTCTGGTCTCTGCTGCATGTGTTCTTTGCTAATGTTGCTCAGGCTGTTTGTAGGCAAAAAGCACAAAAAAATTTCACAGGCAATCTCCGGGGCCCCTTTTAACTTCAAGAGCTACCTCAATCCCACTTCTGACACCATATGTTAGAGGATGTGTGCAGAGGTATGCAATGGAGACTTTTTTAAGGTGAAATTAAATAAGGCTTTTATTGCGCCTGTTTCTTTAACACAAGAAAATCATCCAAGCATATGCAAATAAGGGGTCAAACAAAGCTTCTGTTCCACTTGGGAGTATTTCTAGTGAAACCTATGCAGTCCACAACTCCCTTTAGATTAGCATGTCTCTCAGCCCCAAACATATATCTTGTAATGTGTAGATATACAAAAAGTCTTAGAAAGGAAAGTCTTATCTCTCTCTTGTAGGGAAAGGCTTCTTTGTTCTCCAGGTTTAGAAGTACTTTCCCCTGTGTCTTGCAGGCAGTGTGCAGTTTCTTTTGGCAGGCTTAAGACATCTGTTCCTATGGTCAGTCCCACAATTTGTGAGACTCAGGAAAAATCTCACTTCCTGTCTCAAAGGCAGGCTTGTCTAACAAACCTAATCAGTCAGGTGGTGTTTGTTAATTGACTACCAGCAGTTAACCACCACACTGCTGGATTAGAGGCACATTTCCTGAACAGGGATAAATACCCTGTTACAGACACGGTACTGGATGGGTTTATATGGATACGGTACCGGATGGGTTTACATGGACACGGTACCGGGTGGGTTTACATGGACACGGTACCGGGTGGGTTTACATGGACACGGTACCAGGTGGGTTTACATGGACACAGTACCGGATGGGTTTACATGGACACGGCACCCGGTGGGTTTACATGGATACGATACCGGGTGGATTTACATGGACACGTACCGGATAGGTTTACATGGACATGGTACAGGGTGGATTTACATGGACACGGTTCCAGATGGGTTTACATGGACAAGGTACCGGATGGGTGTATATGGACACGGGAACTAATAAAAAAAGAACCTTGCGCTCTAAATATATAAAACCCACACAACAAATGTGATAATAAAGTGTGAACAATACAAAATGTACATACGCGTGATGCAGTATAGTGATATAACTTATGTGCAACTTTAAATTAATGACAGTGTTCAATATGTTGAAACAAGTAGAACCAGTACGCAGCTCCGAACCCGAAAAGGAACCGTCCTCTGAATTTCTTTAATATGTGATTTTGTAAACACGGGGAGCACAAAAACCGAAACAAGACAAAAATGTATAATAGTGCAATGCTGTATTGGAATATATTGGAAACAAGCGCCACACGTGCACACTCACAAAGTATCCATCGATAGCAGACACATCTAATATGTAAACCCAGGCGGAAACGTCTTTGGCCAGGCTTAGGGCCTCTCCTCTGTGGTATGTTGGAGAGATGTAGTACTCGTTCCCCCAGAAACAAAAGAGCAGCAAGGTGGTGCAGATCGTACTATACAAGGTATGGTTATATCGCTTAATCTCAACATATTTAAATTCACAATTGTGAATTTCCTTCAAGCAGTGTGTATGGTATATAATGGAGGTTGGTAATCCCTATAGGGAGACCAGCCTCACATCCACCACCGTCGCTGTGACGATGCGCCGATACCAGTACCTGTGTCTCATCCCGTCTCACGTTGATTGACGTGGTGGCGTATCTCCTCCGATTGGAAACTGCCGTTCAGTGAGCGCATCGCCACATCCATACTCTATAGTGGAAGGTATTGCATTGGATGTAATACTCTATAGTGGAAGGTATTGCATTGGATGTAATACTCTATAGTGGAAAGTATTGCGTTGGCTGTAATACTCTATAGTGGAAGGTATTGCATTGGATGTAATACTCTATATTGGAATGTATTGCATTGGGTGTAATACTCTATACTGGAATGTATTGCATTGGGTGTAATACTCTATACTGGAAGGTATTGCATTGGATATAATACTCTATACTGGAAGGTATTGCATTGGGTGTAATACTCTGTACTGGAAGTTATTGCATTGGGTGTAATTCTCTATACTGGAAGGTATTGCATTGGGTGTAGTACTCTATACTGGAATGTATTGCATTGGGTGTAATTTGTGATGTGATACCTTGCTGAGTATAACGTTGGGTGTAATTCTTTATACTGGAAGGTATTGCATTGGGTGTAATACTCTATACTGGAATGTATTGCATTTGGTGTAATACTCTATACTGGAAGGTATTGCATTGGATATAATGCTCTATACTAGAAGGTATTGCATTGGATGTAATACTCTATACCGGAAGGTATTGCATTGGGTGTAATACTCTATACTGGCAGGCTTGCATTGGATTTTATACTGTATACTGGAAGGTATTGCATTGGGTGTAATACTCTATACTGGAAGGTATTGCATTGGGTGTAATTCTCTATACTGGAAGGTATTGCATTTGGGTTTTATACTCTATATTGGAATATTGCATTGGGTGTAATTTGTGATGTGATACCTTGCTGAGTATAACGTTTGGTGTAATTCTCTAAAGGTATTGCATTGGGTGTAATACTCTATACTGGAATACATTGCATTGGGTGTAATACTCTATACTGGAAGGTATTGCATTGGATATAATACTCTATACTGGAAGGTATTGCATTGGATGTAATACTGTATACTGGAAGGAATTGCATTGGGTGTAATACTCTATACTGGCAGGTATTGCATTGGATGTAATAATCTATACTGGAAGGTATTGCTTTGGATGTAATACTCTATACTGGAAGGTATTGCATACAGGCATACCCCACATTTCCATACGCAATGGGATCGGAGCATGTATGTAAAGCGAAAATGTACTTAAAGTGAAGCACTACCTTTTTCCCACTTATTGATGCATGTACTGTACTGCAATCGTCATATACATGCATAACTGATGTAAATAATGCATTTGTAATAGGCTCTATAGTCTCCCCGCTTGCATACAGCTTTGGTACAGGTAGGGAGCTGGTATTGCTGTTAAGGACGTGCTGACAGGCGCATGCGTGAGCTGCCGTTTGCCTATTGAGCGATATGTACTTACTTGCGAGTGTACTTAAAGTTAGTGTCCTTAAACCGGGGTATGCCTGTACTCTATACTGGAAGGTATTGAATTTGAGTTTAATACTCTATACTGGAACATATTGCATTTGGGTTTAATACTCTATACTGGAAGGTATTGCATTGGATGTAATACTCTATACTGGACGGTATTGCATTAGGTGTAATACTCTATACTGGAATACATTGCATTGGGTGTAATACTCTATACTGGAAGGTATTGCATTGGATATAATACTCTATACTGGAAGGTATTGCATTGGATGTAATACTGTATACTGGAATGAATTGCATTGGGTGTAATACTCTATACTGGCAGGTATTGCATTGGATGTAATAATCTATACTGGAAGGTATTGCATTGGTATAATACTCTATACTGGAAGGTATTGCATTGGGTGTAATACTCTATAGTGGAAGGTATTGTAATGGATGTAATTCTCTATACTGGAAGGTATTGCATTGGATGTAATACTCTATACTGGAAGGTATTGCATTGGGTGTAATACTCTATACTGAAAGGTATTGCATTGGGTGTAATACTCTATACTGGAAGGTATTGCATTGGATGTAATACTGTATACTGGAAGGAATTGCATTGGGTGTAATACTCTATACTGGCAGGTATTGCATTGGATGTAATAATCTATACTGGAAGGTATTGCATTGGTATAATACTCTATACTGGAAGGTATTGCATTGGGTGTAATACTCTATAGTGGAAGGTATTGTAATGGATGTAATTCTCTATACTGGAAGGTATTGCATTGGATGTAATACTCTATACTGGAAGGTATTGCATTGGGTGTAATACTCTATACTGGAATGTATTGCATTGGGTGTAATACTCTATACTGGAAGGTATTGCATTGGGTGTAATACTCTATACTGGAATGTATTGCATTGGGTGTAATACTCTATACTGAAATGTATTGCATTGGATGTAATACTCTATACTGGAAGGTATTGCATTGGATGTAATACTCTATACTGGTAGTTATTGCATTGGGTGTAATACTCTATACTGGAAGGTGTTGCATTGGTGTAATACTCTATACTGGAAGGTATTGCATTGGATGTAATACTCTATACTGGAATGTATTGCATTGGGTGTAATACTCTATACTGGAAGGTGTTGCATTGGTGTAATACTCTATACTGGAAGGTATTGCATTGGGTGTACTACTCTGTACTGGAAGGTATTGCATTGGATGTAATACTCTATACTGGAAGGTATTGCATTGGTGTAATACTCTATACTGGAAGGTATTGCATTGGGTGTAATACTCGATACTGGAAGGTATTGCATTGGGTGTATTACTCTATACTGGAAGGTATTGCTTTGGATGTAATACTCTATACTGGAAGGTATTGCATACAGGCATACCCCACATTTCCGTACGCAATGGGATCGGAGCATGTATGTAAAGCGAAAATGTACTTAAAGTGAAGCACTACCTTTTTCCCACTTATTGATGCATGTACTGTACTGCAATCGTCATATACATGCATAACTGATGTAAATAATGCATTTGTAAT
The DNA here is from genome assembly GCF_040206685.1 of Ascaphus truei. NCBI lineage: Eukaryota > Metazoa > Chordata > Amphibia > Anura > Ascaphidae > Ascaphus > Ascaphus truei. The sequence continues at coordinate 303,244 of NW_027456279.1, read as the reverse complement.
AGGCTCTATAGTCTCCCCGCTTGCATACAGCTTTGGTACAGGTAGGGAGCTGGTATTGCTGTTAAGGACGTGCTGAACGGCGAATGCGTGAGCTGCCGTTTGCCTATTGAGCGATATGTACTTACTTGCGAGTGTACTTAAAGTTAGTGTCCTTAAACCGGGGTATGCCTGTACTCTATACTGGAAGGTATTGAATTTGGGTTTAATACTCTATACTGGAACATATTGCATTTGGGTTTAATACTCTATACTGGAAGGTATTGCATTGGATGTAATACTCTATACTGGACGGTATTGCATTAGGTGTAATACTCTATACTGGAAGGTATTGCATTGGATGTAATACTCTATACTGGAAGGTATTGCATTGGATGTAATACTCTATACTGGAAGGTATTGCATTGGATGTAATACTCTATACTGGAAGGTATTGCATTGGGTGTAATACTCTAAACTGGAAGGTATTGCATTGGGTGTAATACTCGATTCTTCGAAGTATTGCATTGGGTGTAATACTCTATACTGGAAGGTATTGCATTGGGTGTAATACTCTATTGATGGAAGGTATTGCATTGGGTGTAATACTCGATACTTCGAAGGTATTGCATTGGGTGTAATACTCTATACTGGAAGGTATTGCATTGGGTGTAATACTCTATTGATGGAAGGTATTGCATTGGATGTAATACTCTATACTGGAAGGTATTGCATTGGGTGTAATACTCTATACTGGAAGGTATTGCATTGGGTGTAATACTCTATACTGGGATGTATTGCATTGGGTGTAATCTGTGACGTGATACCTTGCTGAGTATAACGTTGGAATTTTCCTTTCCTAGATCACCTCCACCAGCTCGCAGAGCCTGAGAGGGACCCTGCTTGGTCACACGACACTGCAGAAGTCCCCGCCTGTGGCCGATTGTAAAGAGACAGCAGACTGAGGGCGAAGAGTATGTGTCATCCCAGCGTATCCCTGATGCACCGAGCCCAGATAAAGGTGGAAGCTTATTCTGGGATTGCTATGAGTTACAGGACATGTTTATTTATTTATTATTGTGTCAAGCTCGTTTTACCGACATTATCCCTCGTCCTGGCATGTAATTCTCACACCGCATGTTATTCGGTGTAACACGGCTGGACCTGGAAATACACGTGTGTTTTACAACTCTCGGAAGTGCTGTTGTCGTCCCAAACGTCAGAACGCAATCTGCAATATTATTCCCCCCTTTTTTTAAACTGACGTCTGTTTACCTTTCCATCACTTTCTCACCCGCAGAAGCTTCGCCCTAAAACAGCTTTGTGTCATTAGAACCAAGTTTGCCACCTCACCTGGGATGCAAAGTGATGGCATACAGGGCATGGGCAGGCCAGAGAGATCCCAGGGCATAGGCAGGCTAGGGATAGTCCAGGGCATAGGCAGGTTAGGGATAGTCCAGGGCATATGCAGGCTAGAGATGGCCCAGGGCATAGGCAGGCTAGAGATATCCCAGGGCATAGGCAGGCTAGAGATAGTCCAGGGCATAGGCAGGTTAGGGATAGTCCAGGGCATAGGCAGGTTAGAGATGACCCAGGGCATGGGCAGGCTAGAGATAGCCTAGGGCATGGGCAGGCTAGAGGTGGCCCAGGGCATGGGCGGGCTAGAGATATCCCATTGCAAAAGCAGGCTAGATTATATCCCAGGGCATAGGCAGGCTAGAGATAGCCCAGGACATGGGTGTCACGGGTGACCGGGTTATTTACACCTTTTATCGGGATCATTGAGCAAAACAAGGTTATTGAAATAAATTGTAATTTATTCGGCATAAATTCGCTTACACACAATGATACACAAAATACAGACGAAAGACACACTTACTTTGGGGCTGGGGTAGGAAACTAGACTTTCCTAGGTGCAGGGAACTCTTTGTGAGAGTTTTACCCTGACCGAGACTTAGCCCGGGAGCTCCTGGTACCCAAATCGGCATATAATGCCATACGCCACCGCTATGTTCGCTTCTGATAACTTGGTCCCTCCTGACCGCGAGCTACTCCAAATCTCCAGGAACTCAAATCGGCATAAGATCCCAGCCACGACCACTACGTTCGATTCCGAGAACTTGGGCGCAAAATGCTGGACTTAGTCTCTGGCGGGCAGGCTTTTCAGACTCGAAATCGAAGCTAGTACCGTAGCTTTGCTATTACAAACAAAGCATCTATGAAAAGTCTGCCCGCTCTCTTCCGGCTCTGACTCAAGGGGAACACACAATCTGATTGGCTCAAGGCTTCTTATAGTATTCTCTGCTTCATTCATTAAATAGAAGCAGAGCGGACAGCCAATCAGCGTGTGGGAACTTTATCAAGCAGCCAATCAGAGCCAAGCCGGGTAGAAAATCCGGATCTGCATGAAATTTGAAATGGCCACGGGTCATGCGCAAGCCTGCCACATCTCCCCCCAGCTATCCCAATGCCACCCGCTGGGCAGGCACGACCCTAGGTCTGGCAGAACAAGTGGCATAACGGAGGACAACCATAGATCTCCGGACTTGGTACTACGCCTTTCCCCGCTGACCAAATGCCGTTCACACATCACGTTCTGGCCATCCTCTGGCTGCTTTGAACTCCGATGTCCAGCAGACTTACCGGCGCCTATGGGTTTGCACGGGCTGCCTGTTTGGACATCAGTTACGAATATTTAAACATATTAAAACTATATTTTAATACACACCGAGTCTTGTCGTTTTATTTCTGTCTGCCTTATTCCCCACACACTTTCCCTTGGACTCTGACTCCCCGCCACCCCCAATCTTATATACGGATGGGCACCCACAAACCCTATACTGGTTCTGGGTCACCTTGACACTAGCCGGGGTATCCCCCTTAATCTAGTGATTCCCTCAGCTACAGGGATACATATTTATCCCTGTGCCTCATTCAACTTTCTGGGCTGTGCTGAAGCAGGGTACCCTAGTGGTGAGTTGCGCTTATGTTTTCATGGGGAGGTATTGCTGGGACAATATGCCTACATGTATCCGAGAATCAGGCATGATTCCCTGGTACATTTATTGGGGACCCGGTAACTCAGGACTCCAACCTCCCAGGCACATTCTGTCAACGGTTCCTCCGCAAACCCCCTCCCCACCCCTTGAAACTCATACACTAGCAATCCCTGATTGATGGCATGCCCGGAAAGGGAAACACACACACACATTGTTATTACCCTGCGTACAATGTGATCATACTATGTTACTGGGTCCAAGAGCTAACT